>NW_006771007.1:696086-753761 GCF_000442215.2 Lipotes vexillifer
CTGCTGAACTTCTTTATTTGGATGTTCTAAAGGCACCTTTGACTCGACATTTCCCAAACTGAACCCATCTTCTCCTCTGAAGCCTGCTCCTCTCCATGAGTGACACTACCTTCTACTCAGTTGTCTACACCACAAACCAACCTGGGAGTTATCCTAGATGCATGTCTTTCTTTCCATCATTTCTCAAATCCAATTTGTGACAAGATCTGTTGGTAACACTCAACCATCTTTCTCTTTCTCACATCTATCTCTTTTCTCTCCCCACTTGCTGTGGCTTAGTTCAGGCCTCCTCATGTCTCACCTAAATTGTTGCAGTTGCTCCTCTGTCTTAACCAGGCAACTGTGAGCAAATTTTGTGTCTACGTGTATGTACATTTTCCCAGTGAAAGGGACCATACCTTTGTTAGTTACTTAAAGAAGTCTATGACCTAAGAGACGTTAAGAACCACTGCTTTAATCCACCATGCTTATCAGCTTCCAGAGGAATCTGTCCTTCTAACATGCTGCATGCCCATTTCCATGGTCCCTTCATAATCTGGCTCCTGACCACTTCTCCAGCCTCATTTCCTGCCACCCCAACTCATTCCAGCAACACTAAAGCACATCCTACACACATTAAGCCATTAATATCCATTTCTTCTCATTTGCTTATACCATTGCCTAGAATACCTCTCTCCCCTTGTCTCTGGTGCAGTCTCAACTTTTTCCCCTAAGCTTCAGCTCATATCTTTGTGATTCTTTTCCAGATCACTTACTAGGGACCCCTGTACGGACTCCGCACAGCCAGTCCCTGTAGCACTTCGCTGCATCTCTGCTAGTAGATTAAACTTGACCATCTTTGTCTTCTTGGCATCTACCACTGAGCATGCACTTAGAAATGTTTGATGACTAAATCAAGGACAACTAAAACACCTTTGAAAATGTTCCCTGGTGCAAAACAGATTGTAGATATCTGAGGCAGTGGATGTGTTGGTGGCAAAAACACAAGAAGATTGAATATGAACGTTCATCACTGAATGGTATGCATTTAAATGTGCTTTTAAATGGGGCTCTCAAAAAAAAAGAAAAAGAGTTCTGAGTCACCTTTGAGTAATAGACTGATGCTTGGAGCAGAGTCTGAAGCCAGGACTCTAGGGCATTCTTCTTACCTTACTGTTTCTGCTGAGTGTTGCTAGCTGGTCTTGGCCTCCCTGGCTGCTCTGTGCCTTGTGTGTACAGATTACAAAAGGAAACAGCTGAACCTAAAGGCGAACATTAGAGGTTACCGAAACTTGTAAATACTTACCCTTAAATGAAAACTATCATTTGTAAAAATTTGTTTTGTATTTCGTTCATTATGGCTATAGACGTCTTTTCCTAACCTTTGATCTTTGAGTGTTGGGACTCAGAACTTAATAGTGGGAAATCCTTAGCATTTGGCTTTTAAAAGTTACTGTTTTCTGAGGACCTATTAGGTACCAAGCATAGTACTAAGCTATTGTACACTGTTTCTAAGCTTCAAACAACTCTGCAAAGTAAGTACTATCCTCACTTTACACACAAGCAAACTGGTTCAGTGGTGCCCAAGTTCACACACAGCTAATAAGTGATAAAAACCAGGGTTCTGAACCTATGATTTGACTAAGTAAGATAACTCTTATTTCTGCCTCCTCAGCATTCCTTCCTCTTTCTGGCAGCAGTTAAGTGCAGTTTTTTGTTTTTCTTTTTCCTTTGGGGAACTGCTCTTTCCAATCTTGGGGTAGGGATGGGTTGACCATCAGTCGCAACATGGCTTCACCTCCCCGAGTGCAGGGATGGGTATATGACCCAAGCAGCGTCAACTGTGTTTTTTCATGGACTTGAGGGATAAAGTGACCAAGAATGAAAATATCTCTTCTAAAATCACAAGTATTAGGAATAATGTGAGCCTGGAACATTGTCTTCTATTTATTTCTTCTACAACTAGTCTTTTATTTGTATGTGAGAAATGTGAAAATTCTGTGCTCATTTATTAGGAGCAAATGCAGAAAGTCATCTATTGGGGGATTACTATATGCCAGAGAGAGTTCTAGGCAGTTTATTTTATATATTTAAAAACATTTCCATCTTATTATTCAGTCTTTACACATTTATAGTCTTCAACTCTAGAAAAGGGGAGTGTATCAGTTGGGATAGGCTAGGTTTTGCTGCTATAATAACCCCCAAATCTCACATAATAAAGGTATACTTCTTGCTCATTATGTCCAACATGTGTTGTCAGGGGATCTCTGTTCATCCAAAGCCACTTGATAACTCAGACCAACAGAAGCTGCATCACTGAGTTGGGAAGGAATGTGACCAAAATACACACTGACTCTTAAAGCTTAAAATGTCACACATCACTTCTCTCTTTTTATTGCCCAAAGAGATGGCCCACATGGTTGCACCTAATTTCCTAGAGGTGGAAAAGTACAGTTCTACCATGTCCCCGGAAAAAGGGAGAGGTAAGTTTGGTGAGTCGCAATAATAGCATCACAGGGAGAAATGACCCATTTCTGGGTAGATTTGACTCATTGCCTTTTGGCTGGTTGCCATTACCTAAACACTTGAGTCAGTATACCTAAAATTTGTAATGGAATAGTGAAACATTCATTCCCATTCCAGTGTCATAGGGATTCTCTGCATGTGGGCTGAAGTGGATATAATCTTGTGGTAACACAAGCGTTGAGTTTAGCTCCCCTAGCCCACCCTGTGGGGGTGGTTATGAGGATTAAATGACATAGTGTATGTAAAATGCCTGGCATATAATTCAGCCTCAGTAAATGTTAGCTGTTATGGGTTTGGTGGGGGTGGGAGGGTTGGTAGTAGATGAAAGACTTGTCTACGCTCCCAGTCCTGATTTCCTCATAACGCATTTCTTCCTAGCCTGTAATCTGGCATCAGCCCTTCCCATTTGAATGTGGCTGCTTCCAAAGGCGACTAGTGTGCTCCCAGTCACCAAGTCCAGGGTTTTCATACAGGCATCTTGCTGAGGACTTCCACAGTAATTGACACTGAAACACAACCCATTTCCTGAAATTCTCTGGCTTCCCTGACATTTCTCTGCTATTTCTCTTTCCTATTTTGACTACTTAAAAGAATTATGTATTATTTGATAAACACAAAAGGATACATGTAACATATGTTAATGAAATTCAATAATAAAATGAACACTCATGAGCCCACTGCCCAACCTAAGAACTATTCCATCTCTCTGCCTTCCCCAGAGGTAATCGGTATCTTGACTTTTAGTTTTCATTCCCTTGGTTTCTTTTTAAATAGTTACATCACATATGTAATTATTCCTAAACAATATATTGTTAGGTTGTACTTGCTTTATAATTTTATAAAAACGTTATTTTTATGTAGTGTTCTGCAACTTCCTTTTCTCACCCAACTTTTTTTTTCTCTAAGACTCAAACACGTTACTGCTGTAGCTGTAGTTAATTTGTTTTCACTTCTGTATAGTATTCCATTGTGTGAATATACCACAATTTATCTACCCATTCTCTGTCCAATGGAAATATGGCTTATTTCCATTAATGTTGCCGTGTATGCTTGTGCACATGTCTCCTGCTGGGACCGAAGGCATGCAAATGCTCACTTTTATAAGATAGTGACAAAATTACTTTTAGAAGTAGTATTAACTGGGAATAATAATGCCTGCTTTACCTCCCTTATAGGTAGTTGTGAGAGTTACACAAGCTAGTGGATGTGAAAATACTTTCAGTACCTTAAGAAGACACAGTTGACATGCTGGTTTTGAGTCCAAGCTCAAACTCCTAAAAGTTGTCTCATGTGCGTACTGGTTTCAAGGACCAAAAAGACAAGGCTGTTCCGTGTCAATTTAAAGTATTCCTAGAATTTTCTCATGACAAAGACTAGACTCTTGGATTCTGAAGCAGATGTCTATTTGTTTTCCTACCTGACCAGCAGCCTTTCCTCATTTCTTCCAGTAACAGCACCTCAATTTTCCAAGGAACTACCTCTATTCCATTTTTGGAAGTGTCCTCAAGTGCCCTGCTCTCCCTAGCCAGCTCAGTGGGGTTTATTACTATTGTCATGGCTTTGTTTGTTTGCTTGCTTGCTGTATTTTGCTTGCTCTTTAAAGACTCCTTTTACGGGCTTCCCTGGTGGCGCAGTGCTTGAGAGTCCGCCTGCCGATGCAGGAGACGCGGGTTCGTGCCCCGTTTTGGGAAGATCCCACATGCCGCGGAGCGGCTGGGCCCGTGAGCCATGGCCACTGAGCCTGCGCGTCCGGAGCCTGTGCTCCGCAAATGGGAGAGGCCACAACAGTGAGAGGCCCGCATAACGCAAGAAAAAAAAAAAAAAAGACTCCTTTTACTTCTGATAAGTCCAGCATGATAAATTGATTACAAAAATGGCCACAGTTGTTCACATCTCCCTGTATCTACACCTTTTGCAGCTCTTCCCATTAAGAGATGGCATCTGTTTCTCCACCCTTCAAATCTAGACTAGTCTTATGTTTTGCTTTGATCAATAGACTGTTGCAGAAGTGATATTATGTCAGTTCTAAGCCTTGCGTGCTTCTGCTCACTCTCTTGGACCCCTGGAATTGCCATGGGAATGAGCCTGGGCTAGCCTTCTGGAGGATGAGAGACCCATTTGTCTAGCTATATCCAGCCAGACCAGCTTAGACCTGTCAGCCACCAACCAACCCACCAGCAGACCACAGATACATGAGTGAGCCCAGCCAAGATCAGCCTAGCCTAGTGCAGATCAACAGAGCACCAAGACTCATGAGCAACAATAAATGGTTTGGTTTCAAGCTACTGAGTTGTGAGTTGGTTTATTATGCAGCAGTTGCTAACTCACACATCCAGCAATACAATAAAAATTATTTTTTATGCAGGATCTAGTTGTTCTTTAGTAGGAAAGCCCTTCAGGATATTTAGTCTTCTATACTGCCTCTCCAACTACTTTTTCATTTCCTTCTTAGCATGTCTCTTAAGATTAGCATTTCTCAGAGTTTCTGTTTTCAGCCATCTTCTCACTATTTCTCCCTGGTCAGTTTCATCCTATCCCATGGTCTCAGCTCTTACCTTTATACAGATGAGTCTAAAATCTACCTCTATGTGAACTTTACTGAGCAGAGTCAGAGTTCAAATGGTCTGCTGGACAAGTCCACATAATACTCTCCCAGAAAAATCATAACTCAATATGTTTAAATGTGAAGTCTTACTCACACTCCTTCATTGTTTCCTGTACTTCCTCCTCCTCCAGCTTGATTCCTCTATCTCTGGTTAATGTCACTACTATCTTCGCATAACCCAGGCCAAAAACCTCATCACCTCAGACTCTCCTCTTTCCATATGCCCAGTCATTCTGCAGTGTCTCAAATCTGTCCCTTCCTCTCCATCTTCATGGTCCCTCCTCTTCCTTCTTTTTCCTCTTTTCCTCTTTCTTTGTTCTTGCTATCAAAGTGTGATCAGTACTCCAGCAACATTAGCATCACTTGAGAGCTTATTAGAAATGCAGAATATTGGGCCCCACCTAAGATCTATTCAATCAGAATCTGCATTTTAACAAGATCCCTAAGTAATTCATACGCACATTAAAGTATAATTAGTAGCTCCCCAGTTAAGTCTCAATCTAGATAGGTATAAGTCCTCACCAGTTTATAACCTATGCACCATGTTAGTGGCACTCAAGCCTAGCTGCACATCAGAATACCTGAGAAGTCTTTAATTTTCCATTCACCTTTTCATGATTTAATCTTTTAAAAAATAACATAACATTTATTAGTTTCTTCAACACAGAAACACAAAGAAGGAAATTAAAATTGGCCTATGCCTTGCCCAGATAACTCCAAATGACATTTTCTTTTTTGAAAAAGGAAAGTTTACCTAAGGTTAGGCAACTCAAACAGAATAAAAATATACAAAATGAAGACTGAAGAACCTCTAGCACCACCTCAATTTCAACTCCTTTCCTCAAATATAGCCATTCTTAATCAAAATTAGCCTTCCAGGAAACAATTAAGCATATACCTGCATATCTGTTTATTTATTCTTTTGTTTAAAAAGTATAAATTACTCCCTTTTAATCATGATGTTTATACTTAATATATATTAGAGATATTTTTCTATGAGCATGTACAGAGTATTTCACAATTTTCAGCACTACATAGTGTCCATTAGATGGATGATTCCATCAGATGGATCAGTTCCCTATTGACAAGTAATTTGAGGTCCAGATTTTTTTTTAAACATCTTTATTGGAGTATAATTGCTGTATAATTGCTTTACAATGTTGTGTTAGTTTCTGCTGTATTAGTGAGGTGGATGGACCTCTGTCTGGTCTGTCATACAGCATGAAGTAAGTCAGAAAGAGCAAAATAAATACCGTATGCTAACACATATATATGGAATCTAAAAAAAAAAGGTGCTGATGAACCTAGGGGCAGGACAGGAATAAAGACGCAGAGGTAGAGGATGGACTGGAAGACACAGGGAGGGAGAAGGGTATGCTGGGACGAAGTGAGAGAATAGCATTGACAAGTACTTTGATTGCTTCCAGTTTTAGCTATTACACACGGTGCTGCAATGATCATCCCTGGGCATATATTTTGGTAAACTTCTGCAAGTATATCCATAGGGTAAATTTTTAGTCCGAGATTGCTGAGTATATTGGTCAGGGCGCTTTTGGTTACAAGTAACAAAACACAACTCCAGCGGTAGGGTGAGCTAGAGCTACCCAGTTTCTTTAAGTCTCTCTGCTGTGCAGTCCCTACTTTATCCAAGTGGTTTTCCAAGTGTGGTCCCTGGACCAGCAGCATCAATATCACCTGGGAACTTTTTGGAAAAGGAATTTTTTTTTTTTTTTTTTTTGGGGTACGCGGGCCTCTCACTGTTGTGACCTCTCCTGTTGCAGAGCACAGGCTCCGGACGCACAGGCTCAGCGGCCATGGCTCACGGGCCCAGCCACTCCGTGGCATGTGGGCACGAACCCGTGTCCCCTGCATCAGCAGGCGGACCCTCAACCACTATACCACAAGGGAAGCCCTGGAAAAGGAAATTTTTGGTCCCTACTGCAGACCTGCAGAATCTGAAACTCTGGGAGTAGAGATCAGCCATCTACGTTTTAATAGATTAGGTGATTATGATGCACACTGAAGGCTGAGAACCAGTGCTTTAGCCAAGGTGGCCACGAGATGGCTGCCAGTGGCAATGGAGGCTTTGAATCTCTTCCTTTAAGTCCAGCAGAGAAGAGAAAACTCTGACCCACATTCCCAGTGAGCAGGACTCCCAAGGTTCTCCCTCATTGGCTTGCTTAGGTCACAAGTCCTCCCCTGAACTAATGATGTCTGTGGTCAGGAGAACTGGGAGTAAGATCTGTTTACCCCAAAATACATGGGCTGTGAGTGGGAAGAAGAGATATACAAATAAAAATCTACAAATTGTTGGGAAGGAAAAAGTGAGAAATGATAGCTGAGGAGGCACTAGCAAAGCCCACAACGTTCAAAGAACATGTGCGTGTTCTATTTTGATATATATTGCCAAATTATAAATGAAAAAAGTTGTACCAACTTCAGTCCCACCAACAGCATATGAAAGTATCTAGTATTTCTTCATACCCTCACTTGTTCTACATACAATCAAACTTTAAACATTTCCCAATCTGATAGGTCAAGATGATATTTTATTGTTTTGATTTATATGCCTTTACTCATGGATGAGATTGAACATCTTTTCCAATCTCTATTGATATGTGTATGTCTTTCTCTGTAAATTACTTGTTATTCTTTAGCTCATTTTACTATTGGGTTTTGTCTCTTTCATGTTAATTCTTCTGAACTCATTATAAATTAAAAATATTAGCCTTTTATCATATATGATGCAAATATGTTTTCCCAGCTTTGCTGATCTTTTGAATTTGTTTATGGTATTTTTTTACCTCACAAAGTTTTAACTTTTATGCAGTGAAATTCATCAGTATTTTTATTTACTGGCATCTGGGATTGAGATTCTGCTTCAAAAGGGCCTTCCCCCATGTCCATCTTTCCAGGTGAACATTGATATCATTTGTCAAGTCTGTAAAACTTTTAAAAATTAAGGATGCTGGGCCTCCACTCCAGACCTAATAAAGCAGAGTTTGTAAATGTGACACTCTCTACTGGGTTGAATAGTGTCCCCCCCAAAATTCATGTCCACCCAGAGCCTGTGATTGTGACCTTACTTGGAAATATGGTCTTTGTATGTTAAAATGAAGTCATATTACATTAGGGTGGACCTTAGCCCAGTGACTTGGGTCCTTATAAGAAGAGAGAAATTCAGGCACACACATGTGATGATGGAGGCAGAGTGATACACCTACAAGTCAAGGAACGTCAAGGATTGCAACCACCAGAAGCTAGAAAGAGACAAGGATGCTTTGCTAGGGCTTTCAGAGTGAGCATGGCCTGCCAATACCACTTCTAGCCTCCAGAACTGTGAGACAATACCTTTCTGTTTTAAGCCACCCAGTTTGTGGTACTTTGTTATCTATATCTAAATTAAAATTAAATCTAAATTAAAAAAAAATCTCCAAGTGTGATTCCAATACACCACAGGTTGAGAACCACTGGACTGAATAATAATCATAACCATCCTCGACTCAGTAATAATTCTCCTTTAGAAGAGCAAGTCCTGGTGTTGAGACAATCAGCTATCCTTTTGGAAAAAAATAAAGTTATCCTTACATCATATCAAATTCACTATAATAAACTCTAAATGTATTCTAGAAGCTGGGGACAAGACAAAATCCCTACTTTCATGGAGTTTCCAATCTAAGGAGAGACAGACCATGAACATATTAACAAATAAATTGGGTAACTTCAGTAAGAGGTGATCTATGAAGAAAATAAGTCAAGGTAATGAACTGGGGCACATCTTTTTTTGTTTTTGTTTATTTGTTTCATTTTGGCTGTATTGGGTCTCAGTTGCGGCACATGGGATCTTTGTTGTGGCATGCAGGATCTTTTTAGTTGCAGCATGCGGGATCTTTTTAGTTGTGGCATGCATGCGGGATCTAGTTCCCTGACCAGGGATTGAACCTGGGGCCCCTGCATTGGGAGCACAGAGTCTTACCCACTGGACCACCAGGGAAGTCCCAAACTAGGGCACATCTTAATGTAGAGAGGGTGGTTAATTTAGTTAAGGTGGTCAGGGAAGGCCTTTTGGAAGAAGTAATATTTGAGCTGACTCTGAAGGTGTCAGCCATAGGAAGATCTGGGGGAAAAGAGTTCCAGATAGGAGAAATGTAAAAGTTGAGAAGGAAATGAGTTTAAGGTAGGTTAAAGACCTAAATGGAAAGCACTATAACAGAATGAGAAAAAAAGATAATATGGTTGTTGCCTTGTATAAAAAAGGTCTTCCAAAACAATAAACAAAAAAGAAAAGCCATAGAAGAAAAGATTGTAAATATATCAAGTGGCTATACAAACATTCTGTATGATAACTCCTGTATGCTAACACAAACCATAAACATGTTACATACTGTGGGAAAATATCAGCAATATATATAATAGACAAAGGGTTAATAACCAGAAACATAAATGACTCCTACAACTTAATATGGAGAAAACAAATAAACCTGTAAGAAAAACTAGGCAAAGTTTACAAAAAGTTCACAGAGGATGGGCCAATAAACATCGTATAAAAAGACATTCAACTGCACTAGTGAGGGAAAATGCAGAGTTAAAAACAAACACAAGTTACCATTTTTTTTCTCCATCAGATTGGCAAAGAGTTTAAAGGTCAGAGTCTTAGGAAATGTGAAAATACACTGCTGATGGGAGTGAAAACTGGCACAATGCTTTTGAAAGGCAATTTGGCAGTATGTAATTAAGATTGAAAGTGGCCCAGCAACTCACTTGTGAGTATCCACCTACAGAAACATGCCTGTACACAAGGAGGCCCCTACTGGTATATTCACTGAAGCTCCGTTTTACTGAAAAATAAAGCCACTTTATTTATTTTTTTTATTTATTATTTTTCTTTTGCGGTACGTGGGCCTCTCAGCGCCCGTGAGCCATGGCCGCTGGGCCTGTGCATCTGGAGCCTGTGCTCCGCAACAGGAGAGGCCACAACAGTGAGAGGCCCATGTACCGCAAAAATTAAAAAACAACAAAAAATCATAATAGGGATAATAGTGATACATGAATAACAACATAAACTTACAAATTGCAGAACAATATTTTTATCATAATTTATTTAGTAAAATAAATAATAACGTTATTAATATACCTTGATTGATCATAAGATTTTTCTGGCTCACTTTTCTGCAAATTCTTTTATTTAATCATCAAATCTATATTTTTAGCAACCTCGTTTTGAACCAGTATGATTGAAGGTAACATCAGTCAAGATTGCAAATGTTTGATAACTTTTCATTTTGAGAAGGAGCTTTCTACTGATTCAACTGTTACTGGCACTGTTTGTTGTAGGCTGTGACAACATTGGGATAGATTCCTGATAAATTATTTCAAAATACAAATTTTCATACATCTAGATCTGATGATTCTTGTAGAACAATGTTTCTAAAAAGATTTAACTCTACATACAGATCAGTTTTGTCTAAGTCTGAATCTAATTTTAAATATAAATTTATACAATGGCATTTAACGTTTCCTCTGACATTTCCTGTAACTTGTGGAGGTATGCTATAGACTGAATGCTTGTGTCCCCACCCCCCAAAGTCATGTTGAAATCCTAACCCCCACAACGTAATGGTACTAGGAGGTGGGGCCTTTGGTAGGTGATTAGGTCTTGAGGGTGGGGCTCTTATCAATGAGATTAGTGCCCTTATAAAAGAGCCCCCAAAAAGCTCCTTCACCCTTTCTCCCACACAGCAAGAAGATCACCATCTATGAACCAGAAAGTGGGCTCTCACCAGACACTGAATGTGCCAGCACCTTAATTTTGAACCTCCCAGCCTCCAGAACCTTAAGAAATAAATCTGTTCATTAGCCACCCAGTCTATGGCAATTTTGTTATAGCAGCCTGAACAGATTAAGACAAGGTCATACAAGGAATGAAAATGGCTTCATTATTTATTTATAATTCAAAACACCTTTTTATGCATTCTACCACTATATCTTCAATTATAAGGAAAACACTTTTAAATTGTCTTCCTCATTAATAATTGGTTCATCCAAAGCCTTCATCTGTATCTACTTTGATGATCTTTAAATTTAATTTCCATTTCCTAGTCTGTGGATATTTGCTTTGCAATTTTGCACTTGTTTTCAAAATGAGCTATTCTAAACCAGGGGTCCCTAACCACAGGGCCCCACAGCAGGAGATGAGCTGCAGATGAGAGTGAAGCTTCATCTGCCGCTCCTCATCACTCGCATTACCACCTGAGCCATTCCTGCCCCCCCCCTGCCCCCCTCCATGGAAAAATTGTTTTCCACGAAAGCAGTCCCTGGTGCCAAAAAGCTTGGGGACTACTGTAAAACCCCTCAAAGAATTCTAATAACCTCCCGTGACGTATTTTACTTCAATGTCTGTGAGTACTTTTTTATTTTGTAATAATTTACTGACGAAGTTTACTGCCTGAGTGCCAGAAGTTCCTGTCCCAGTGCTCAGGCCAGAGTTAATATTTGTGCACATGCTGCAGGGACAGGCTCTGTTGACAGAAGGGCAAGACTGCCTCTCACCACAGGTCCCATCACTGCCCCCATGCAGAAGCTGTCCTTTCTCTCAGGGCTATGGCTACTGCCACCCCTGCTACTGCTTATGCTACTCCTGCCACCATTGTCACTGGCCCAATGTCCCCCAAACCCCCCCGCTCTGGGCCCCATGGGGCCCCAGACTGCCCCAGATGTGCTTGTATATGCCAGGCGGCCTGGCCAACTGCTCAGCATGCACATCACCTGCCGTGCCCACAGGCTCTGCTTACTGCCACCCAGTATATCTCTTCTACTCATGTGTATGCTCCATTGTCACACTGGACTATACTTACAAGACACAGGTTCAAAGATAAAATTATTAAGAATGTCAAGACAATGACAGGAGAGCATTAAATCAAGCCTGAAATCCTTTCTGGGAGCAGAGCTCTATACAGGTGGCACACCCCTAAAGCTAGCCCTGGAGGAGTGGGTTGGTGTTGTCAGCTACCTAGTTTGGCACCTGGGGGACCATCCTGCTAGTTTTTAGTCCAAGTGAGTGTAAACCATATTTTGCTTCTGTGATTCAAATTAGGCAAAGAACTGTTGATCACCTTTCCCTATGACATGGATCTTAGAGTTACCAGTTGCTGTTAGATTCACACAAGGAGTGGTGAAGAGCCTGGAGTATGGCCCTGTATTGCCAGGAACCCCAGCTTGCATACATACTAGCTATATGGCCTCGAGCAGGTGGTTTAAAGTCTCTACACTCAGCTTCCTCATCCATAAAATGGGGATAGTACTAGTACCTACCTCATGGGGTTGTTGTAAGGATTGAGTGAGTTAATGCATGTAAAGAGGTTAGAACAGTGCTTAGAGCACAGTAACTTCTCAGATAATGTTATTTGTCATTATTTTGTCCTTTGTTTTCACTGTCTTTGTACTTTCAAGTCCGTTTTGGAGCAAGTCTGTTCTTCCTCATGTAATGTTTTCCCATTTTTCACCATTTTTCTTCATGTATTTTATAGTCCACTTTGGCCCTCATCATTTTTCCTCTCAACAGTTATATGTACTTATATGCAGAGAGATGAATCGGAAAAGAGCTCGCTGAGGTTCCCTCTAGGAAAGTAAGCAGGGATTGAGTGGTGGTCAGGGGCATCTTCAGCCTGTTTGGATGTTTATTTACACTGGAAATGCATATACTATTGCCTATGTAATTAAAAGTAAATGTTTACAGCTGTTAAGTGGAGGTGGGGTAGAGGAAGAAAGTTTCCAGGGCAGTCTTGTACTACGGCGGTCAGTTCAGATCATGCACTGATGTGAGACACAACTAGAGCACATATTTCCAGGGCAACAGCTGGCTGCCTCCCATCCATGGCAGTGTGAGTTCCTTTGTCAGCAAATCTAACTGCCTCAGATTCAACCCCCGACAGCTTTGCCTTCCCCGTTATCCTTTACCCCCCAACTCTACTACCCAATATCACTGGGGAAGAACTTTTAGGGGTGGGTACCACTGTACCTGGGTCAAATGCCACCTCCTGTGAAGCCTTTCCTGACACACTCACTGAATATGTTTGAACTAATTGTGGCTACCTTTTTGTTCCTACACATGTTGTTCATACCTCTAGGTAGCACTTAGGGTTTGATCTTTTTCAGCCTGTTATTGTTCATTGAACCTTGCTTCCCTCATTAGATTGTATACTCCTTAAGGGTGTACACAGGGTCTCTTACTCATGTCTGGAGATGCCACCCCAAAACCCCACCGATACCCCACCCAGTCCATCATAAATAAATGCTCAGGAGGTATTACTGAGAGAGTGCCCTGAACTGGTCCCCACCACCAAATTAGGGACTTTGTACTTTTATTCCTCCTACCCTGTCCCTGGCCAGCTCTTCCTGTTATTCAGGTCTTGCACTCATATGCCAGCTTCTCTAAGAGGCCTTCCTTGACTGTCTGAAATAGACTACCATCTATTCAAATCTTTCTCTGTCTCATAACTTGTTTTATTATCATCATAGCACTCACTGCAGTTTGAAATTCTCTTATTTGACTCACTTTATTGTCTGTCTCCCTCTCTGGAATGTGAATCACAGGAGGGCAGGGACCTTGTCTGAATCCCCAGTGCCTAGAACAGTACCTTGTATATAGTAGGTGCTCAATAAATATATGAATGAAATTGTATTTGTTTTGATTATTGACTGATCCCCATGAAGAATATTAGCACCATGAAGGCCAGGACCTTATCTGGGTTACTGCTACATCCTCACACCTAGTGCCTCTGGGTTACTGCTACATCCTCACTGTAGTGCCTAGTGCATAGTAGATGCTCAACAAAGAATTGTTGGGTGAGTGAATTAATGTTCCACATACACCTTAACTCAACATACTCCACACTGAACTTAGTCTCTTTTTCCCCACGAAAAATGCTTTTTCTTCTGTGTACCCTGGCTCAGTCAATGGCACCATCATCCAGAAATGACACCCAACCTAGAAATGAACTCACATTCCTTTCACTCATTCACCCACTATTTTCAATTAGTCTCCTAGCCCAACCTAGTCAACCTCCAAAATATCCCACTTATCTGATCATTTTTTACCCCTGCTGCAACTATTCTGATTCAGGCCTCAGCTTTTTTTCATGACTACTGCAACTGCCTCCTCCTCTCTGCCTCTCCCCTTTTTCTCTCATTTATTATGGAATGCTTCATAAATTTGCATGTCAAACTTGTACAGGGGCCATGCTAATCTTCTGTCTTTTCAATGTTAATATATGTGCTGCTGAAGTGAACACCCTCCTGACTTCTTGTTTAGCTAAGAAAGCTTAAGCTGCAGGGTTTGTCACTTGCCATATGGTCACATGGTCGTATGTTTTATAAAGTTTGCAAAATATATTTGAACCACAATTGGTTAAAATTACTGTCCCTTCCCACTGAGAGTTTTCCTGGTCACATTTTCCTTGTATTAGGTGGTGCTGGAGCTGCCTCAGACATTTTTGAGATCCATCTAAGTGGAAGTTGATTTGCGGGATACATTTAGTTTGGGTTTAGTGGGGACATTTATATGTTTTTACCGCTTCTATTTATAGTTATTACCCAGGTGTAGGAATGACTTCTAGAAATACTCTGTCTACCTTTGAACATAATTTTGTATTCACAAGTCTATATTCTTTTCTTAATGAAATCCTACCTCACAAACTGTACAAGTTTCAGGTCCCACTAAACCTGGATTGTCCCCTGGCTAAGCCAGAAATGTGACTCTGCTGCTTTTGCTCAAAAACCTACAATGGTTTCTTATTGCTTACAGGATAAAATCTAATATTCAACTTCTTTTTGTAAATGTTTTCCCATGTTCATCCATGCATCTGTACATGATAATCCTTTATGTAAGGTCGGATCTTAACAAATAGCACTGCAAAACAGAGGAAAGCTTCAAGTGAGCTTTATTAGGGAGCGCTCCCGGGCGAGGTTCACTGGTCCGAGAGAAAGGGGCCAGAGAAGTCGCACCCGGGGGAGGGGTGGGCAAGATTTTACAGGGGAAGAAGGGAAAGGGGTGTGATGAATCTGGGAGGGCGCAGGGTATTCCTTATTTGGTGGTCTCTTCGGGTATCGTGGCAATATCTGGTGCCGGTTGCATCAGTCTTGGGACCGTTAGTGCCGCCCCTCGAAAGGCGGGAAAACTGGGCCGGGTGGAAAGTCCCCAGGTCAGTTCCTGGAACTGGGTGGTCCGGAAAGTCTCCAGGTCAGTTTCTGGAGCTGGGTGGTCCGGAGAGTTACCGTCTGATGCAACCTGTGAATCTGATTGTCTGATGCAACCTGTGAATCTGATTGCGTTCCCCTGCCTCCGGCCAGTTGGCCTTACACTTTATATACAATGTTCTTGTTAATTTAGTGAACTTTTATATACCCTCCAAGTCTCTCTGAAATCTTCCTTGACAGCAGCAAGCAGCTTCTGAGGCACTTTCTTAGCCTCATTCTGCACTTTGCAAGAGGTATCTGTGTGCTTACTAGATGCTGTATTCCAACTGTTTACCTGCAAGTTTGTCTCCTGCACTGGCTGGCAATCTCCCACCGCAGAGTTCCTCTTTCTCATCATTGTATCCCCAGGGCCTAACCCACCATCACTTAGGAAACTGGTGTGCACACACACATTTCCTTTTCTAAAGCAGTTGGACCCTAAGAAAATGAAATAGTAAGAGTATTCCTAGAGAATATTCTAGAATGTCTGAGAAAACCAGCGCCACCTTGAAGCATGTGTGTGGAGTTCCACTCATTCAACCTCATCTCCCACCCCACCCTCAGGCTGTAGTCAGAAAATCGTGGGACAGGTGCATGAAAATCCTTGAACTGTATTCGAACTGAACTAAACTGAAGTGGGGGGGGGTCAAAGAAGAGAGATTTCAGAGGGAGCTGGGGACAGAAGATTTACGGAGGAATTACGATCGAGGGACCCAGGGAAGGACGCGGGGGGGGGGCGGATAGTAGAGGGTGCAAGGTTCAACAACTTTCCGGCTCTAAAACTTAAGCCACTTGGCTTCCCTAAGCGCGTGTCCTCACGCTGGGATAATAACAGAGCTTCCCTTGCAGGGTGAAAAGTAAACGACCCGGAGACCGTGTGAAAGAGGCCGGCCAGCTGAAGGTGCTCAATGAACGGGAACCTGTGAGTACTCGCCCTGCCTCCAACCGGGCCAAAGGCCCGCCCCCCGCCGCCACCTATTAAGTTTGCGGAGCACAGTCACAGAGTTCACCTCCTCTCGTAAGAGGAAAAAGCTGGCAGGGAGGAGGGGAGTGTGTGTGTGTGTGTGTGTGTAGGGTGTGTGTATGAGGGGAGGGAGTGTGTGTGTGAGGGGAGGGTGTGTATGTATGGGGAGAGGGTGTGTGTGTATGAGGGGAGGGAGTGTGTGTGTGTGTGTAGGGTGTGTGAGGGGAGGGTGTGTGTGTCTGGGGAGGAGGGGAGAGAATGAGTTACAGTGTGTCAGTGATGTTGGTAGGGGGCGGGTGCTTAACTCCGTGCTCGCCCGGAGTAGGGGGAAGGCGAAGGCGGGGAAGGCTCTGGCCCCACTCAAAATGGAGCCAAGCGCCTGCCTCGCCTAAGATGGCGGCCTCCCCGCCTTTCGGTTCCGGGTTCTCAGCGTCGATTGGGTACCTGGGGAGTCGAGCGGGTCCAAAGGTGGCCAAGCCCCGCCCCCTTTCTCAAGGTGACGCTCCGCCCCCGATGGCGTCACGCGGGAGCCGGGGCCCGCCCTTCCCCGCCTGTGCCACGGTTACCTCGCGTGTCCGGCCTTCATAAGATGGCGGTCGGGTCGCCTACCCGCGGCGGCACTGCCACTCTCAATATGGTAGCTGTTTACCCCGTATTTCTCCTCCCCTCTCCGCCTCAACTTCCTCGTTGTTTTGAATAAACTTTATTGACTACTCTGAATTGCCTATCACCGCCACCGGGCTTCTCCCGGAGATTTTTCGGGCTGTTTTTCTCCGACCGGGCCGCCGGTTCATTTCCTTCCTCGCTGGTTTGCTCGCAGCGATCTCCTGCCGGCCCAGCGACGCCGCCGCTTGCCTGTTTGTCAGGCGGCCGCCGGACTAGGCCCGAGCCGCGGGCTCCAATAGGCCCTAACAGCCGGGCCCGGGTCAGAGCTGTGGAGAAAACTGCCCTGAAGCAACCGCCGGGCGGCCAGGGCCGCGCGACCAGGGCCGCGCGACCAGGGCCGCGCGACCCAGCGGGTGGCTCGAGTGTAAGGCGAGAAAGGTTCGCTGCGTTGCCGTGACGATCCCAGAATTCGGTGCGCGTCGCCTGTGGGGCCGGAACTGCTGGCCGAACCTTCGCTGAGTGAGGCGCTGAGCAGCTCCGGAGCGAGCCCGGCCGCCGGCGCTTCGGTGGAACTGAGCTCCGCGGGCGTGAGGAATCCCTGCGGCTTTGCGGATGAGGAGGTCCCTGTAGGGTTCCGGACCGAATACGTTCTTGTCAGGTTTGGGGCGTGAGGAGGTTCCTGTCAGTTTGGGAGGCGTGAAGAGATTCTCGTAAGTTTCGGGGGCTGCAAGGAGATTCCTGTCACTCTTGGGATCTGTGACGAGATCCCTGTCAATTTTGGGGGACAGGGGAGTCTTGGTCAGTTTGAGGGGCTTGTGAGGAGATACCTTCCAGTTTAAGAGCTGTGGGAGGAAAATCCTGGCTTGGTTGCAGGAGTGTGAGGAAATTCTAGTCAGTTTTAGGGATTTTGAAGCGATCCTTTCGAGTTTTGGGGGTGCAATAAGAACCCTGTCGTCTTTGAAGTAGAGGGTGAGCTGATCAGTTTTGAGGTTGAGATTTTTTCAGTTGTTGGGGTGATTAGACTCCCGATTGGTCGGGGATGGAATGATTTTGAGAGTGAAGGAGCAGATCATTTAAACTCTCACAACAGAACCCCAGAACTGTGATTTGAGTTGGGCGCCTAGTCTTGTCTGCCTTGTTGCTGAAGACATCGAGGTAATTGTCGAGTAATCTGAGGACTTCCAAGGATCCCTCATCTCTCTCTAGTTGCGTCTATTTTGGGGGTGAGAGAAGTGACTTTTTCTGAGGTACCCCCAGCCTCATCCTCTAGGCTATGCTTTGTGTCATAATAAATATTGAGAGCCCTGGGAAACAAGGTTGCTAACAAGGAGAGGGTGCAGTGAGGGATTAAAGAACCTTCCTGAAAAGGCATCAGATCTTTCCCTGAAACCCGGAAAGAAGTTATCACTGACCCTGGGGGCTGAAGGAGGTAAGGAGGGAAAAAAAGCCTCGACGGCAGAGCGCTGTTCTTTATTTGTTAAGGAAATTCTGGCGGCCGGTGGACTTTCTCCGATTGCCCCCTACAGCCGCACCAGCTGTGTTGCATCCCGGCAGCGGTAACTGCCCATTTGAGAGCTGAGGGACCTGATTCACTCTGTAAAAAGTGTTGTTTGTGCCCAGCCTTCGTCCAGAAAGAACGCGTGCTGCCGCCTCCCGCTCCCTTTGACGCTGAGAACCTGGCCCACCGCAGAACGCTCCAAGGCCAGGCGAAGATGGCCTCGGTACCGGTGTATTGCCTCTGTCGGCTGCCTTACGATGTCACCCGCTTCATGATCGAGTGTGACATGTGCCAGGACTGGTTTCATGGCAGGTAAGGTGGGCAGGGCACGCTGGACAGGGTGTAGTGACCAGGTGCTCACTTGGCTTGCTCCTTTCTCAACTCTGGTTCACGTTCCTGCTCAGAAACTTATTTCCCCTCTCTTGCAGACAGTTAACACCAACCTACCTCCCAGACCCAGATTTTTACATCCTTCCTTGCAGACTGGGGCCTAGCTGACATTGGCCTCTGGTTTCTCCTCTTTTTTCTTTTCCCATATGTATTTCTTCTTTGTACCCTTCTTCTGTTTCTTTGTTTTTTTCCCTTAGAAAAATATTTTCTTTCCAGCCACAAAGAATGTATCATTTTTGTATTCTGGCAATTTTGTTTTGCCTCAGATGCTGGGTTTGGGGGAGACAGTTCTGCATTTTTGAGATATTTGAGTCCAACAAACATGGATTTGAGTTGTGGTTTTGCAACTTATTATCAGAGTGACCTTGGGCAAGTTGCTTTGCCTCTCTGAGCCTCTGTTTTCACCCATGAAGTATATCTAATACATCCTTCCTGTTTACTTAAAGCATTTTGCATGCACTCAGTAAATGGAGGCAGAAATGCAATAGTATTTTATTTCTACAGTATTTATCTGAAGAACCATCCAGCTAAATTGAATTGAGCAGAGGAGATGTTGGGTAAAACAGTAGGAGTAAAACCACTAATGAATTCCCTCCAGCTAAACATGTGTGCACATAAGCACCTGTCACCCAGGATTCCAGAGAGGTTAGTGTGTGGAATAAACCTGTAATATTATCCCATTATTGAGACTTATATCCCAGCTCTGGAAAGAAAACCATGAGACGGATTTGTACATTAGAGTACAACAAAACAGTGTATGGCACCCTCCTTCTGTTGCATGTTGTTAGATTCTAGAATTTTCAGTTGTCATTAGTCCCTTCCAAAGGAGCTGTTCCTGCTATCACACCCAAGACCAAACTGAAGGTGTTGGTGCTGCTAAAATTGTGCTCTTAGCAGGGACTGCCCTGTGCAGCACGTCCAAATTCATATTCAGCTGATCTTTGTTGAGTATTACTGTGTGTCATGTTCCCATGGCACTTTGTGTACATCCTTATTGAAAGTGATTATTTCATCATATCATAGTTATAAATACGTCTGTGTCACTCATTAGCAAGAGGTGCCTGAGGATAGAGATGTCAGCTTTTCATGTTTGGTATCCTCAGAACCTAGTTCAATGCTAAACATATAATAGATTCTGAGTATATATTTTTTTTTTTTGCGGTACACGGGCCTCTCACTGTTGTGGCCTCTCCCGTTGTGGAGCACAGGCTCCGGACGCGCAGGCTCAGCAGCCATGGCTCACGGGCCTAGCCTCTCCACGGCATGTAGGATCTTCCCAGACCGGGGCACGAACCCGTGTCCCCTGCATCGGCAGGCGGACTCTCAACCACTGCGCCACCAGGGAAGCCCCCTGAGTACATTTTTGAATGAACAAATGAATGAGTTGTCTTGAAAAAAGCTATTGCCTGTGGCCCTTGCTTTGGATTGTGTAGGTTTAAACCTGGAAAGTGAACTCTTACCACAATACAGAGACCCTAACTCTGCAGTCTGGGAACAGGAAACAGGAATGAATGCTTCCTGAGTACTTACTGTGTTCCAGGCCCCATGACAGAGACTTGGCATACATTTATCTCATCAAATCCACATCCAAGCCTGAAAGTTAGGTATTTCTTTTTTAAATAATAATAAAAAAATTTCCCATACTATGTAAGTGAGACATGCTTATTGTAGGACATACAGAAAAAGAATAAAGAAGGAAATAAAAATCATCCATGAGCCTACTATCCAGGATAATCTACTGTTTAATTTTTTTGTTGCATTAACTCCCATCATTTGACTTAGAATATAAACATATATTTTACAACATGGGATTGTATTATAAGTACCATTTTGTAACGTGATTTTTATTCCTACTTAACATTATAAAGTTAAGGTCATTAAATATTGATCTGATTTCTGATATCCCATCATATATCTGTATCATCAGTTACTTGGTCATTTCCTCTGAGGTTAGATACTTAGGTTATTTCTACTTTTTTATATTATAAATAATACTATGATGTGAGGGAAACTTTGGGGGTTCTGGAAATGTTTTGCATTTTTATTTGGGTGCTTGTTGAAACAAAAAACATTGCGGTGAACATCTTTGCCGTAGTAGAGACTTGACACTTACAAGGAACACCACTGAGGCCTTTAAGAATTCCAAATTTACAAATATGAAAATGGATTTATGGGCCAGGCCCCTCCTTAATCACATTTCTGTGGTGAGTCCTGTGTTTCTGTGCACACCCTTGACATAAGTTAACTGCCTTAATTATTTTTCCTGTGAAAGTGACCAAGCTTTTATCTCTTATCATACTTTTCTCTATGGGCTGCCAGAGAATAAGGAAGCCAGCTGAGAATCAGGTCCTTGGTGGGTGGCTGTTCTTGCTTACTCAGTGCATTGCGTGTGCGCGCATGCGCGCGCACACACACACACACACACACACACACACACACACACACCAGGCTCATAGTGCTCTAGTTAAGTCTGTACTTTAGCATAATTGAAAATTACTAAATATTGTGGACTTTTCACGGTTGTTCACAATAGTTAAGCCCACAAATGCCTATAGATGATATAAATCTGTTCACATCTCTGATGACTTCCATAGGCCAGATTTCTTAAAGTCCAGTTGGGGATTAGTAATGCCATGTTACTTCCTGGTAAGGTTATAGCAAGGAAGGTGACTATTCCATTTTGCTGGTGAGAATCTGGATCTCATGGAGGTTAAGTTACTTTCTGAGTCTGGATTTGAACTTAGAATTATCTGGCTCCAGAGCCCAGGTTCTCAAAAGTGGGAAAAAAATGGTATAGCTCCATTCCTCTATTGTAAAGGACTGGATTTTGAAGAGCATTTTGATTTGTAGAGCAGTGGTTCTCAAACTTTAGGGTGTATCAGAATTACTTGCAAGACCTCTTAAAAGATGAGATAGGTAGGCTCCACTTGCAGGGTTTCTGATTCAGTATGTGAGTGGAGGCTACTCTCAGAACCACTGATTTAGAGCATTATTCTGTCTCAATTCCCTCCCTTTCTGTAGAGTGTGACAGCTTCTGATATTGCGGGATGGGTGGGCTAACATATCATTACTGTACACTGTTGTTCTCAAAATGTGGTTCATTAACTGGGAATTTGTTTAAAATGCAAATTCTTGGGTTGGGACCTGGCAATCTATATTTTAACAAGCAGGTAGATTCTGATGTACCCTAACTTTTGAGAAACATTGCTGTACACTGGTGGAGGAAGTTAGTTGGCAAGCATTTATTGATGTCTGGGGCTTTGGCAAAATCTCACTCCTCTACAGTTTTCCTATCTATAAAGGAAGTATTGGTTGGCATATCCCCAAGGTGGTGGCTGTGGTGTGGACTCTAAACTCTAGAGGAAATGGCACTGGCTTCAGATCTGGGTTCAAATTCTGACTCTGTTACTTTTTAGCAAAGGATTTCATCTCTGTGAAGCCTCAATTTCCCCAAGAGTGGTTGTGATGATTTAAATAAAAGGGTAGTGGCCCTTGTTTATTGAGCACTGGCCAGTCTGCTAGTCACTATGCTAAACACTTTGCTTAATTATCTTTAACCTTTTTTTTGAGTTTTAAAATTATGAATTCAGTTCATTTAATAGTTATAGGACTATTTAAATTATCTATTTTGTATGGGATATGTTGTGGTAGTTTCTGCTTTCTAAGGAATTGATCTATTTCTTCTAAGTTGTCAAATTTAAGTGTGTAGAATTTTTCATAGTATTCCCTTATTATCCTTTTGATGGCTGCAGGCTGGCTCTGTGGTGACATCTCATTTCATTCCTGATGTTGCAAATTTGTCTCTTCTCTCTTTTTTTCTTTGTCTGACTTGCTGGAGATTTGCCAGTTTTATTGATCTTTTCAAAGAGGAAGCTTTTTGTTTCATTGAATTTCCCTATTGTCTTTCTGTTTCCAATTTCACTGATTTCTGCACTTTATTATTACCTTCCTTCTGCTTGCTTTGGGTTCATTTTTCTCCTCTTAATGTCTTGAGGTGGGAGCTTAGTTTACTGATTTGAGACTTTTCCTGTATTCTAATATAAGCATTTAGTGCTATTGGTTTCCTTCTTAGTACTGATTTAGCTGTGTCCCACAAATTTTGATATGTTTTCTTTTTCATGTAGTTCAATATAATTTTTAATTTGCTTAGAGACTTCACATTTGACCTATGAATTATATAGAAGTATGTTGTTTACTTTCCAAGTGTTTGCAGATTTTCCTGTTATCATTCTGTTATTGATTTCTGGTTTGTTTCCATAGCGGTCAGAGAATATACTCTATACAATTTCAGTTCCTTTAAATTTACTGGGGTTTGTTTTATGGCCCAGGTTATGGTCTGTCTTGGTAAATGTTCCATGGTCACTTGAAAGGAATGTATATCCTGCTGATGTTGGGAGGAGTTTTCTGTAAATGTTGATTTACTCCTGTTGGTTGATGGTGTTGCTGAATTCTCCTCTCTTTGCTGATTTTCTGCAGAGTTGTTCAGTTCGTTGTTGAGAAGGAGGTGTTGAAGTGTCCAGCTAAAATTGTCAATTTTTAATTCTTCCTTTCAGTTCTATCATTTGCCTCACATCTTGCAGCTTTACTGTTTAAATGCAGATGCATTTGGGATTAATGTGTCTTGGTGGATTGACTCTTTAATTATGTAATGTCCTTCTCTGTCTCTGGTAATTTTCTTTGCATGGAAGTCCACTTTATAGGATATTAATATAGCCATTAATATAGCCACTCCTGCTTTCTTTTGATTAAAGGTTGCCTGGTATCTTTTTCTATCCCTTTACTTTCAACTGATGTCATTATATATGAAGTGAGTTTCTTGTAGGCAGCATATAGTTCAGAATTATTTTTGTCCACTCTGCCAATCTTTTTTTTTTACATCTTTATTGGAGTATAATTGCTTTACAATGGTGTGTTAGTTTCTGCTTTATAACAAAGTGAATCAGTTATACATATACATACGTTCCCATATCTCTTCCCTCTTGCGTCTTCCTCCCTCCCACCCTCCCTATCCCACCCCTCTAGATGGTCACAGAGCACCGAGTTGATCTCCCTGTGCTATGCGGCTGCTTCCCACTAGCTATCTATTTTACATTTGGTAGTGTATATATGTCCATGCCACTCTCTCACAGCTTACCCTTCCCCCTCCCCATATCCTCAAGTCCATTCTCTAGTAGGTCTGTGTCTTTATTCCCATCTTACCCCTAGGTTCTTCATGACATTTTTTTCGCTTAGATTCCATATATATATGTTAGCCTACCATGTTTGTCTTTCTCTTTCTGACTTACTTCACTCTGTATGACAGACTCTAGGTCCATCCGCCTCACTACAAATAACTCAATTTCGTTTCTTTTTATGGCTGAGTAATAGTCCATTGTATGTATGTGCCATATCATCTTGATCCATTCATCTGATGATGGACACTTAGGTTGTTTCCATCTCCTGGCTATTGTAAATAGAGCTGCAATGAAATTTTGGTACATGACTCTTTCTGAATTATGGTTTTCTCAGGGTATATGCCCAGTAGTGGGATTGCTTGGTCATATGGTAGTTCTATTTGTAGTTTTTTAAGGAACCTCCATACTGTTCTCCATAGTGGCTGTACCAATTCACATTCCCACCAGCAGTGCAAGAGTGTTCCCTTTTCTCCACACCCTCTCCAGCATTTATTGTTTCTAGATTTTTTGATGATGGCCATTCTGACCGGTGTGAGATGATATCTCATTGTAGTTTTGATTTGCATTTCTCTAATGATTAATGATGTTGAGCATTCTTTCATGTGTTTGTTGGCAGTCTGTATATTTTCTTTGGAGAAATGTCTATTTAGGTCTTCTGCCCATTTTTGGATTGAGTTGTTTGTTTTTTTGTTATTGAGCTGCATGAGCTGCTTGTAAATTTTGGAGATTAATCCTTTGTCAGTTGCTTCATTTGCAAATATTTTCTCCCATTCTGAGGGTTGTCTTTTGGTCTTGTTTATGGTTTCCTTTGCTGTGCAAAAGCTTTGAAGTTTCATTAGGTCCCATTTGTTTTTGTTTTTGTTTTTGTTTTTCCATTTCTCTAGGAGGTGGGTCAAAAAGGATCTTGCTGTGATTTATGTCATAAAGTGTTCTGCCTGTGTTTTCCTCTAAGAGTTTGATAGTTTCTGGCCTTACATTTAGGTCTTTAATCCATTTTGAGCTTATTTTTGTGTATAGGGTTAGGGAGTGATCTAATCTCATACTTTTACATGTACCTGTCCAGTTTTCCCAGCACCACTTTTTGAAGAGGCTGTCCTTTCTCCACTGTACATTCCTGCCTCCTTTATCAAAGATAAGGTGACCATATGTGCGTGGGTTTATCTCTGGGCTTTCTATCCTGTTCCATTGATCTGTATTTCTGTTTTTGTGCCAGTACCATACTGTCTTGATTACTGTAGCTTTGTAGTATAGTCTGAAGTCAGGGAGCCTGATTTCTCCAGCTCTGTTTTTCGTTCTCAAGCTGCCAATATCTTTTAATTGGTATATTTTGACCATATATACCTAATGCAGTTATTGATATGTTAGGGCATAAGTTAGTCATTTTATTTTTTTGTTTTCTGTTTGTTCCCTCTGTTCATTCTGTTTTCTTTCTCCTGCCTTCCTTTGGGTTACTTAAATCTTTTCAAGAATTCCATTTTGATTTATAATGTTTTTGAGTGTAATCAACTGGTATTGACATTTTACCGGTTTGAGTGAAGAGTAGAAACCTTGCTTCCCTTTAAATTTCTTTATGCTCCCCTGCTATAATTATCTTAAGTATTTCACCTGCATACATTGAGAACCATATTATATAGTGTTACAATTTTTGCTTCAACTCTCAAACGTGATTTAGAAAACTCGAGAAGGAAAGTATATTGCATGTATCCATATTTTCACTCTTTCCCTTGTTCTCGCTTACTTCCTAGTGTTCCTAAGAGTCCTTCTTTTATCATTTCCTTTCTGCTTAAAGAACTTCCTTTAGCCATGCTTTTAGAATTGGTCTACTGGCAACAGATACTCTTAGTTTTCCTTCATATGAGAATGTCTTGATTTCCCCTTGAATTCCTGAAGGGTCTTTTCATTTGATATCAGATTCTGTGTTTCCAGTTCTTTCGGTCCTTGAAAACTTGTGCTGCTTCCTTTTGGCCGCCATGGTTTCTGATGAGAGATCCTGTGTCATTTAAATTGGTGTTTTCCTTTGGGAAATGTCATTTTTCTCACTGATCGCAAGATTTTTCCTTTGTCTTTTGTGTTCAGGATTTTGATTATGCTATTTTTTTTTTTGGCCACACTGCATGGCTTGTGGGATCTTAGTTCCCTGACCAGGGATTGAACCTGGGCCACAGCAATGAAAGCTCTGAGTCCTAACTACTGGACCGCCAGGGAATTTCCTGATTATTGCTGTTTCTCAGTGTGGATTTCTTTGTTGCTGAAGCACTATTCATTTTTTTTCAATCTATTTTCCTTCAGTTTTATTGAGATATAATTGACATATAGTACTGTTTAAGTTTAAGGTATAGAGTATAATGACTTGAATTACATATACATATGTTGTGAAATGATTACCACAATAAGTTTATTTAACATCCATCGTCCCATATAGGTACAAATAAGAGAGAAAGAAAGAAAAATAAGTTTTTTTGCTTGTGACAAGAAGTTTTAGGATTTACTCTTAGCAATTTTCAAATATACTATACAGCAGTGGGCTTGCCTGGTGGCGCAGTGGTTGAGAGTCCACCTGCCGATGCAGGGGATATGGGTTCGTGCCCCGGTCCGGGAAGATCCCACATGCCGCGGGGCGGCTGGGCCTGTGAGCCATGGCCGCTGAGCCTGCGCGTCTGGAGCCTGTGCTCCGTGACGGGAGAGGCCACAACAGTGAGAGGCCCCCATACCGAAAACAAAACAAAACAATACAAACAAACTATACAGCAGTAGTCATCATGTTGTACATTACATTCTCAGTACTTATTTATCTTATAACTGGAAGTTTGTACCTTTTGACCACCTTCATCCACTTCTCCCACCGCACCCCCACCTCTGGAGGGTAACCACAAATCTCACTTTTTCTATGAGTTTGGGTTTTGTTTTTTTAGATTTCACATATAAGTGAGATCATAGAATATTTGACTTTGTCTGACTTATTTTGCTTAGCATAATGCCTTCAAGGGCTGTCTGTGTTGTTGCAAATGGCAGGATTTTCTTCTTGTTTATGACTGAATAGTACTCCATTTTGTGTGTGTGTGTGTGTGTGTGTGTGTGTGTGTGTGTGTGTGTGTGTGGTGTATTTATATATACATATATTACATTTTTTTATCCATTCATCTTCTGATGGACATTTAGGTTGTTTCCATGATTCAGTTATTATAAATAAGTCTGCAGTGGATATGGAGGTGCAGATATCTCTTTAACATAGTTTTTATTTGTTTCAGATAGATACCTAGAAGTGGAATTGCTGGATCATATGATAGTTATATTTTTAATTTTTTGAGGAATTTCCATACTGTAAGTGGCTGCACCAGTTTGCAATCCCAACAGTGCACAAAGTTTCCCTTTTCTCCATGTCCTCACCAACATTTGTTATCCCTTGTCTTTTTGATAAGCCATTATAACGGGTGTGAGATGATATCTCATTGTGGTTTAGGCTTGCATCTCCTTGATGATTAGTGATGTTGAGCACCTTTTCGTGTACCTGTTGGCCATTTGTATGTCTTCTTTGTAAAAATACCTATTCAGTTAGTCTGCCGACTTTATAACCAGAGTTTTTTTTTTTTTTTTTTTTTTTTTTTTTGCTATTGGGCTGTATGAGTTCTTCATTTATTTTGAATATTAACCCCTTATTTAACATATGATTTGCAAGTATATTCTCCTGTTCCATAGGTTACCTTTTTCTTTCTTTTTTTTTTTTTTTTTTTTTTTTTTTTGCTGTGCAGAAACTTTTTAGTTTGATGTGGTCAAACTAAATTTTTAATTTATTTTTGATTTTGTCACTTTGTGCTTTAGATGTCATGTCCAAAAAATCATTGCCAAGATGCATGTTAAGGAGCTTTTTTCCTATGTTTTCTTCTAGAAGTTTCATGGTTTCAGGTCTTACATTTAACTCTTTAATCCATTTCAAGTTAATTTTTGTGAGTGGTGTAAGTCAGGGGTCTGTTTTCATCCTTTTACATGTGAATATCCAGTTTTCCCAGCACCACTCACTGAAAAGACTGTCTTTTCTCCACTGAGTATTCTTGGCTCCCTTGTCAAATATTATTTGACTGTGTATGCATGGGTTTGTTTCTGGGCTCTCGATACTGTTCCATTGGTCTATGTATCTGTATTTATGCCAGTACCATACTGTTTTGATTACTGTAGCTTTATAATACAGTTTGAAATCAGGAAATGTGATGTTTCCCAATTCCTTCTTCTTTATCAGGATTGCTTTGGCTATTCTGGGTCCTTTGTGATTCCATATGAATTTGAAGATTGTTTTTTCTACTTTTGTAAAAAAATACTGTTGGAATCTTGATAAGCATTGTTTTGAATCTATAGATGGCTTTGGGTAGTGTGGACATTTTAACAGTATTGATTCTTCCAATCCATGAACACAGGGTATCTTTCCATTTCTTTGTGTTTTCTTCAGTTTCTTTCATTGATGTCTTGTGGTTTTCAGTGTAGAGATCTTTCAACTTCTTGGTTAAATTTATTCCTAAATATTTTATAGTTTTTGACATTATTGTAAATGGGATTGTTTTCTTTATTTCTTTTTTAGACAATGTGTTTTTAGTGTATAGAGATGCTATTGATTTTTGCATGTTAATTTTTTATCCTGCAACTTTACATAATTCATTGATTAGCTCTAACAGTTTTTGGGTGGAATTTTTAGGATTTTCTATATATAAAATCATGTCATCTGCAAATAGAGATAATTTTCCTTCTTCCTTCTTCCTTGTCAATTCTGATGCTTTTTTTTCCACTTGACTGATTGCTCTGGCTGTGATTTCCAGTACTCTGTTGAATAGAAGTGGTGAGAGTGGGCACCCTTGTCTTGTTCCTGATCTTAGAGGAAAAGCTTTCAACCATTCACCATTGAATCTGATATTAGCTCTAGGCTTGTCATATATGGCCTTTATTATGTTGAGGTGCATTTCTTCTGTACCCCATTGAGTGTTTTTTTAATCATGAATAAGTGCTGAATTTTGTCAGATGTTTTTTCTGCATCTTCTTTTGAGATCACTTTTTTCTTTCATTCTATTAATGTGATGTATCACTTTTATTGATTTGCTTATGTTGAACCAGCTTTGTATTTTAAGGATAAATCCCATTTGATCATGGGAAATGTTCCCTTTAGTGTGCTGCCGAATTCAGTTTGCTAGTATTTTATTGAGAATTTTTCCATGTGTATTCATCAGGGATATTGGCCTGTAGTTTTCTTGTAGTGTCCTTATCTGGCTTTGGTATCAGGGTAATGCTGGCCTCATAAAATGAGTTCTGGAGTGTTCTCTTCTCTTTGATTTTTTAAAGAGTTTGAGAAAAATTGGTGGTAATTCTTCTTTAAATGTTTGGTAAGATTCACCAGTGAAGCCGTCTGGTCCTAGGTTTCTCTTCGTTGGGTGTTTTTTTTTTTTATTACCGATTCAATCTCCTTACTAGTAACTGGTCTCTTCAAATTTTCTATTTCTTCCCGATTCAGTCTTGGCAGGTTGTATATTTCTAAGAATTTATCTATTTCTTCTAGGTTGTCCAATTTTTGACTTATAGTTGTTTGTAGTTCAGTCTATTTTCTTTCTGTTGTTCAGATTGGATAATTTCTATTGTTCTATCTTCAAGTTTACTTTTTTTTTCTCTGTTGTCTACATTCTGCTATTGAGCCCATGCAGTGAGTTTTCATTTAAGTCACTATAGTTTTTTCTAGAAGTGCCATTGGTTCTTTTCTATATCTTCTATTTCTTTGCAGAGATTCTATTTTTTGTTAACACTTTTTATTTATTCATTTGTTTCAGGCATGTTTGTAATTGTTCTTTGAAGCATTTTTGTGGTTGCTCCTTTAAAATCCTTATCAGATAATTCCAACATCTGTGCCATCTCATTGTTGAGATTGATTTTCTTTGCTCATTCAAGTTGTGATTTTTCTTGTTCTTGATATGATGAGTGATTATTTTCATTATATCTTGAATATTTGGGGTATTATGTTATGAGATTCTGGATATTATTATATCTTATGTTTTTGTGAGCCTCTTCAGACACTACACTTCAGTGGCAGGGGAAGGGGGTACTACTTCTTTACTGCCAGGTAGGAGTGGAAGTCCAGGTTCCCCCAGTTGCTCTCTGTTGGCACTCACTACCTCAGATCCTGCTGTCATCTAGTCAGGCTGCCTTCTCTCCATCTTTCAGAGTCGTCTTACCTTTTTTTTTTAATGTCCAAGATTTTTAGCTGTATTTAGTGGGAGTAATAGGGAGAAGTGTGTTTACTCCATTATTCCAGAACCAGGAGTGACCAATTAATCTTTAAAATAGCTCTTTGGAGCTATTATTTTCTCTCATGAGGCTAAATAGCTTGCTCAAAGCTACATAGCCAGTTAGTTGCTCAACCACAAGTCAAACCTGGGTCCCTTGGACTCTTGCTATAGGATATAATACTATAGATAGTATAAAGCACTGCTCAGGTTAAGCCATTTTCAAGGTGTTGTGGGAGATAGAGAAAATCAGGCTTATAAACTCACACACACTCCACATTTTTGTTCAAAGTGAAATCAGGTTAAAATGGACATCACGCTTTTTGAAGCAGCTGAAGCAGCTGCTACACAGTTTTAGGAGTGTGTAGCAAAGGGAAGAGAAGGCCTAGCATTCATATTCAGGGTTTACTACGATACAATGTATGGGCTGAAGAATCCCTACCCTGGAGAAAGTCTTATAGGGTGTGGAGTTAGAAGTATCAGAAGGACAGCCTGCTCTATCAGGACTCACAGGATGTCTCTTGGAGTGACATATTTTTAAAAAATAAATTTTATATTTTAATAATTATAGATTCATATGAAGTTGCAAAAAATGTATGTGGAGGGCCTTTGTACCTTTACCCAGTTTCCCCCATGGTGATATCTTATATAACTACAGTACAATATCAAAACCAAGAAACTGACCTTGGTACAATCCACCAATCTTATTTCAATTTCACCAGTTTTACATGCACTCATTTGTGTGTATGTATATGTATTTAGTTCTGTACAATTTTATCACACTTGTAGATTCATGTAACCACCACAATCAGAATACAGAACAACAGAAGGAATCAGAATTCCTTCACCAGTGGGGTAGCATAAGTTTTGTCCCAACCCACCTAGAAGAAATTTGTGATGGCAAACATGTACCAAAGGATGGGTGGTCAGTATCCAAGAGGAGTATTATGAAAATTCAGATCAGGTCTGATAGGCATGATGCCCAGGACTGAGTTATGGGAGCTAAATGAAAATCTATTTTTGGAAACAGAGGCATCACTGAATGGGGAGCACACCTGACATGTTACTATTCCCCTTACAGCAAAGGGACCAATGTTATTAGACAGAGTGAGGGGAGAGTAGTAGAAGCTGATGATAGGGGCTGGGGGTGGGGGTGAGGGTGCAAATCATGTAGGGCAGTGGTTCTCCAAGTAGGACCAGCAGGATCAGCATCACCTGGGAACTGGTTAGGCAAATTCCATTGTCCTACCCCAGACCTACCAAATCAGAATCTCTGGAGGTGGGGCCCAGGAAACTATGGTTTAACAAGCCTTCCAGGTGATTCTGATGCACACTAAAGTTTGAGAACCACAGGTATAGGGTCCTATGGGCCATTGTAAGAACTTGGTTTTCACTCCAGATAGGATGGGAGCCATAGAAGGATTTTGAGCAAAGGAGAGTTGTGATCTGGTTTAGGCTTTGGCTGTTGTGAGGACAGACTCAAGGTGAGTATGGGATGAAGCAGGGAGAGTTTGGGGATCACTGTAGATCATTATTTCTTAAAATGTGGTCCCTGCACCAGCAGCATCAGCATCACCCACAACCTTGTTAGAAATGCACGTTTCTGGGCCCCACCCCAGATCTACCAAATCAGGATCTCTGGAGATGAGGCCTAGGAATCTGTCTTAACAAGCCCTCCAGGTGTTTCTGATGTGCCCAAATATTTGAGAAACACTGGTCTAATTAGGCAATGGTGACTTGGACTGGAGTCAGTGATGATGAGAAGTGGTTGGATTTTGAATGTATATTGATACAGGATTTGCTGACAGATTGGATTGGGGTTGTGAAAGGACTCAAGGATGACTCCGTTTTGAGGAGGTTTGGTATACAGGGGAATAGAGTAACGGGGCAGTGACAGAAGGGGTCACAAGAGGATTTTTTGTTTGGTTGGGTTTTTTGGGAGATAGAGATTACAGCCTGTTTGCCTGCATGTCAGTGCACATGGAGTGATTCTATTGGTGCATCCAGCATTTAGTGAAGCCTGTTACTGGCAAACTTATGTGCCAGGGACTGGGTAGAACAAAAAGAAACATCCCTGGTGCACTGAAACTTGCTCAGTGTCCTTTGTACTCCTCCAAGTCCTATGTGCTTGGAGGCAGGGGGGCCACTGGTGCGAATGGTGGGTGCCTCAGCATCTCGGGATGGGTCATCTATGTTTTTATACATTGTGCTTGGCCTGATCAAGGTGTTGCAGGAAACTAGAAATTGACTTGGATTTTCTGATATTTTTTGAATAATGAAGAAAGGTAAAATATGTTCTTTTTCCTCTTTATTCATGAATGAAGACATTGTTTTTCCAAGGCACAGGTGGTGACAGGACCTGGCTCTTTGGGAATCCTCAGAGAGCAGAGGTTGAGCAGATAAGAAGCTAGACAGGATCCTGGGCAATCTTGTCACCTCTCAAGCTTCTCCAGCCCTCAGCCCCCACCTCAGTTCCACATCCCTGGAAGGATTGAATGCCCACTTTTGTGTTCTCATAGCACTTGACTCTACTAATAACCCCACATTATATTCTAGTTATGTATTGTAGTGGTATAGTGGAGTCAGATGGATCTGGATTTTTATCCTGCTCTGCTATTTATTAGTTTTGTAATGACCAAAAAGTTGCTTAACCACTCAGATTTCTTATCTGTTAAATTAGAATAATATTAATAATGATGATAGCTAATACTTTGTCCCAAGTACTCTCAGTTCTTTACCTACTTTAGCTCATTTAAGCCTAACAACTCTATGAGGTGGGGTACTATTAATATTCTTCTTTTATAGCTGCAGAAACTGAGGCACAGCAAAGTTAAATAAATTGCCTAAGTTCACACGGCTGGTAAGTGGCAGAGGTGAGATTTAAACCCAGGCAGTTTGGCTCCCAAGTCTGCACTTTTAAACTCTGTGCCTCTAAATACTGTACAGAATGCCCTGATTTGTTGTAGAGATTAGATGTGTTAATATATGTGTGACAATATATTCACAGTTCACTTTTCTCCTCAACTCCTTTTATGCAGGCTTCAAATTCTCTCACCATCCCCTTACCCTGCTTTATTTACTTTATAAATAAAGTAAATATACTTTATTTACTATAGCCCTTATGAAACTGTTTTGGTACCACCTGTCTCCCCCTCTAGAATGTCCACTCCATGAGGGCAGTAGCTATTTTCAGTCAATATTTATTGAATTTATGCACCCACTTACATCCAAATACTGAGTTCCTACCATGTGCCAGGTTCTGTGGCACATGTTGGGGATAATTCATCTTAATCTTGAGACCTGGTGCTGTGATAATTGTTCTCTTTACTAAGGAAGAAAAACAGCATTTAGGAACCTTGGTCCAGGTAATAATTATTGAGACAGTGCAGCCAGAAGCCTGATTTTCATCCATATGCCTTCCTGATGTGAGATATTATCTAGCCCAATGCATTGGGTTGAATAATAAATAAAGCAAGACTGGGAGATGGATAAGGTGAGGACTTGGGGTGAACAAGAGATGCTGTCTGCTGTATGTAGTAGGGGCAGATAGCAAGTAAATGGGCAGTTGCAAGTCTGCAGGGTGAGTGCTGAAATATGGATAGTTAGGGGGGCGAGGCATAGCAGTAGGGAAGAGGAAGGGAAGGAATGTTCTAGGCACAGGGAGCCATGTGTGATGAGTCCCAGAGACCAGAAAGAGCATGGCACTGAGAGTCGAGCTGGGTTTTAGAGCAGGGCTGGCTTCATGGGTGTGTGACTGCTGTAGTCACACACAGCCTCATATTTGGAAGGGGGCCCCATGCCCATGCTTGAAGTTTAATGCTCTGTGGTTGTAGTCTTGAAATTCTTAATAATTTTACCTTTGAATTTGTGTTTTGTATGTGAGGTTCAAGGGACAGTGGAGTTTGTCCTGGGGACCTAGAGCTTTAGCTCACCTGTGGTCCTACCTCTTGCTGCCTCCCTGAACGGATTCTCGACTGGCTGCCTGGGTTGTGGGGCCTGGGTGCAGGTGCTGGAGAGTCAGGGTCAGGTGCATGCACCCTGCACACTAAGTCATAGCGCGTGGCCCCTGAGTGCCTGTGAGGGCCTGCGCTTGCCCCTTGAGTATCCCCATGCCCAAGGGAACATGACAGTAATTAACAAATAAAAAGCCCCACGGTAAGTTGAGAGAGATCATGGAAGAGAGGAAATAGCTTTTCTTTGTCAACTGGGGGCCCCTGATTTTCATTTGCACCAGCCCCACAAATTTTATAGCCTATGCTATGTGTGAAGGGCAAGAGGTGGGGTCTTTTAGGCCGTGATAAGTTTATACTTTACCTTAAGAAAAATAGGAAGCATGTGAGGGGTTTTGAACAAGGGTTGACAGGATCAAATTTACATTTTAAAAAGATCACTTTGGCTGTACTGTGGAGGGCCATTTGGGTGAGGACAGAGTAGAGGCCAGGAGCCCAGTTAGGAGGACAGGACAGTAATCCCAGTTAGAGATAATAGTGGCCTGGATTAGGGCAGGGGCAGTGAGGATGACAGAAGGATACAACTGATGGCCAGTTAGGAAATAGAAGTGATAGGACATGGTGATAACTTGGATGATAATAGCATCACATACAGAACACTTACTCTGTACCAGGCACTGTTCTAAACACTATATAAATTAACTCACTTACTTTTGAGAGCAACATTATAATACACATACAAATTTTTATCCCCACCTTAGAGATGAAGAAACTGAGGCATAGAGTTAAGTAACTTGCCTAAGATCTCACAGGTAGTAAATGGAAAGTATAGCTAGGCTGTAAACCCAGGCAGTCTGGCCCTAAAGTCTACGGTCCTGAGCTTGAATATCTACTCAGGGTGTAGTGGAGGGAGAAGGTGAGAGGCAAGTCATCAGTGGCTGCCAGGTTTCTGGCTTAAACACCTGGTAAGGTTATGGTGCCTTAGAGAGGGAGCAGGTTTAGGGGCCAAGCAGGGGGAGAAATTGAATTGGACGTGTTAAATTTGAAGTGCTATGTAAGTGGGCTATCCAGTAGAAATATCCAGGAGAAATTTCGAGGGAGGGTCTGAAACTCAGCAGAGAGATCTGGCTTGCAGTTATAGTTATATAGAGGGCACATGGAGCCCTGGGAGTTAGTGAAACCAATGAGAGAAAGTGAGGAGAAAAAAGAGCCTAGAAAAGAGGACCTAAGAAATGTCAACATTTAAGGAGTGGGCAGGAGAAAAAGAATGCACTGGGAAACAGAAGGAGCAGCCAGACACATAATTAAGATCATATCACATCCCTGCTCATAATCCTCTGGTGGATTCCACCCAGTTCTTCACTCAGGTAAAGCCAAAGTCCTTTATGATGTCCTACAGCCATGGTCCCCAACCTTTTTGGCACCAGGGACCAGTTTCATAGAAGGCAATTTTTCCACGGACCGGGGTTGGAGGGGGATGATTCAAGCAGTAATGCACACGATGGGGAGCGATGGGGAATGGCAGATGAAGCTTCCACTTGCTTGCCCCTCACCTCCTGCTGTGCGGCCCGGTTCCTAACAGGCTATGGACCGGTACTGGTCCAAGGCCCGGGGGTTGGGGACCCCTGGCCTACAGGACTCTACTGCATGAGCCTTTCTGACCTATTATTGTCCCGCTTGCTCTCTCTATTCCAGAACACTGTCCTCCTCTCTGTTGACTTAATAATCTAGGCACACTCCTGCCACAGGGCTTTTGTACTTGCTGTTCTAATTGGGATGCTCTTCCCTCATATATATATGGCTTGCTCCTTTACTCCCTTCAGGTCTTTATACAAAAATTGTTTTGTCAGTGAGTCCTTCCCTGGCTTCCCTACCTAAAATTTCAACACCACTGTCATTCCCCTCACCACCTAGTGTGTGTATGTATACTTACATATACATGCATACATATTCCCCTTCCTGCCTTATTTTTCTACTTAACTCCTCTATCTAACGTATAGTATATTTCACTGATTACCCTGATTTATCTTGCTTCTTGTCTGCTTCATCCACTAGATGGTCAGCTCCATAAGGGCAGGGATTTTTGTATGCTTTGTTCTGTGTCTTTGTCTCTCCAGCACCTAGACCAGGGCCTGGCAGATGCTCATTAAATGTTAGCTGGAGGGATGGACCCCGGGCAAATGGGGTGTTCCGGAAGTCAAGTAGAGAGAGCACAGTGTCAGCACTGTGGTAATGCTGCTAGGAGGTCAAATGAGATAAAGGAAGGAAGTACTTATTGCATGTTTCAGTAAGGAGGTCAAGATATCAGTGAAGTCTGTTTTAGAGAAGGTGGGGACTAAAATCAGACGGCAGCAGTGGGTGAGAAAGTGTACACAGCAACTCAAAAAGATTCTTTTTATAGGTTTGGCCCTGGTAGAACATCTCTGGATAGTACAGTGTGGCTAGGAGTAGGAGGGAGACTTTTCACTGTATACACTTCTGTACCTTTTGAGTTTTATAAAATGTATAATCAATACCTATTTAAATAAAAGTCATTGTGAAGCTGCATAGGATTAAACAAAGAAGATATTTAGCTCTGAAGTGGCAGAGAGGGGCAGAAAGGAGGCAGGGAAGGTCTTGCAAAGATCAGTGAGCTAGTTTAAATGCTATTGTGAAGGGGAAGGTAGAGAGGGAGAGGTTGAAGATACTGCAGAAAGAAGAGAGAATTTATTGAGAAGGTAAAAAAAAAAATAAAAATAAAAAAAAGATGTGACCCAGGTGGAAAGGCTGACTTTACAAAGAAGGAAAGATAGTTCTTTCGTTGTAACAAGAGGAAAAGAAGGATGCAGAAGGAGGTAGATTTGGTGTGAGAAGTTGAGGTAGTTCCCATCTGATTACTTCATTTTGTCTAAGAAGTAGGAGGCAGGGTCATTTGCTGAGAGAGAAGAGGAAGGCAGTGGGGGGGTCAGAGATTTGAAATAGCCATTGTGGATAATGGTGGAGAGAACTGAGCAGGGAAATACAGGAGAATTGTCAGGCAGCATGACCCAGATTTTTTAAAATAGACTTTATTTTTTAGAGTAGTTTTAGGTTCCCAGCCAAATTGAGTGGAAGGTACAGAGGTTTCCCATATGCCTCCTGCCCCCACATGCATAGCCTCCCCCATTATCAACATCCCCCACCACCAGAGTGGTACATTTGTTAAAGTAGATGAACCTATACTGACACATGATTATCACCCCAAATCCATAGTTTACATCAGGATTTACTCTTGGTGTTATACATTCTATGGGTTTGGGCAAATGTATAACTTGTACCCACCATTATATCATTTTAGTAGCAGAATAGTTTCACTGCTCTAAAAATTCTCTGTGCTCTGCCTGTTCATCTCTCTTCCCCCCCAATCCCTGATGACCACTGATCTTTTTACTGTCCCCATAGTTTTGCCTTTTCCAGAATGTCATGTAGTTGGAATCATATAATATGTAGCCTGATTGGCTTCTTTCAAAGTTTCTTTCATGTCTTTTCATAGCTTGATAGCTCTTTTTTTTTTTAGTGCTGAATAATATTACATTGTCTGGATGTACCACAGTTTATCCATTCACCTACTGAAGTACATCTTGGTTGCATCCAAATTTTGGCAGTTATGAATAAAGTTGCTATAAACATCTGTGTGCACGTTGTTATGTGGACATAGTTTTCAATTACTTTGAGTAAATGCCAGAGAGCACAATTGCTGGGTTGTATGGTAAGAGTATGTTTAGTTTTGTAAGAAACTGCCAAACTGTATTCCAAAGGGGCTGTTTTTTGCATTCCCACCTGCAAAGAATGAGAGTTCCTGTCGCTCCACCTCCTGGCCAGCATTTGGTGTTGTCAGTGTTCTGGATTTTTGGTTATTCTCATAGGTGTATAGTGATATCTCGTTTTAATTTGCATTGTCCTATTGATACAGGATGTGGAGCACCTTTTCATATGCTTATTTGCCATCTGTATATCTTCTTTGGTAAGGTGTCTGCTCAGATCTTTTATCCATTTTTTAATCAGATTGTTCATTTTCTTATTGTTGAGTTTTAAGAGTTCTTTGTATATTTTGGATAACAGTCCTTTATCAGATATGTCCTTTGTAAATATTTACTTCCAGTCTTTGGCTTGTCTTTTCATTCTCTTGACAATGCCTTTCACAGAATGGGTTTTTAATTTTAATGAAGTCCAGCTTATCAGTTCTCATTTTTCATGGATTGTGCCTTTGGTGTTGCATCTAAAAAGTCATTGCCAAACCCAAGGTTATCTAGATTTTCTCCTATGTTGTCTTCTAGGAGTTTTATCGTTTTGTATTTTATATTTAGGTCTGTGATCCATTTTGAGTTCTTTTTTGTGAAGGATATAAGGTCTGTGTCTAATTCCATTTGTTTGCATGTCCATTTGTTCCAGCACCATTTGTTGAAAAGACTGTCTTTGCTCCATTGTATTACCTTTGCTCCTTTGTCAAAGATCAATTGACTATATTTCTGTTGATCTATTTCTGGACTTCTTTTCTGTTCTATTGATCTCTTTATTCTTTCATCAGTACCACACTGTCTTGATTACTGTAGCTTTATAGTAAGTCTTCAACTCGGGTAGCATCAGTCCTCCAACTTTGTTCTTCTCCTTCAATATTGTGTTGGTTTTTCTGTGACTCAGATATTTTGGACAGTGTGAATTTATTGTGGCACCAATCCAATGGGTGATTTTTCTCTAGCCATGTCCAATGGTCCAATGTTATATAGTTGGATTGAGCCAGGGTTGGGATTTGCACGTGGGAGTGATGTAAAGGCAGTGGGGCAAGTGAGTTGAAGGTATCTGTAAGAGAATGGTTGAAGTGAGGAATGATGAAATCTATGAACTAGATAGGGAAGAACGGTGCAGGCAACAGTAGTTGAACAGGTGAAAAGTAGGATCAAGGGATTTTTGAGGGCAAAGAACAGGTGTAATGAATGAGAGCTGGATGGATGTACTTGTGGTCAGAGTGTGATGTATGCATTTCATATTCCAGAGGTGAAGCAGTTGCAAGTGTTGACAAGGTCTGGGGGATGGCCATGAGAGTTGGTAGCTGAAATGGGAGTGGAGGCAGCAGTCTCTGAAGATGAGAAGGTCAATGAGCTAAGAGGCTGGGATATTAGGCCTTTATATTCATAATTATGTCACGTGGGAGGCTGGCAGGACTTGGGATGAAGAAGAATCTGTGAGCAGGTTCTTCAGTGAGTGAAGAGGGTATGTTGGGGAGATGAGTAGCTGATAGTGAAGAGGTATGTTGGGGAGATGCGTAGCTGATAGTGAAGAGGAGTGGGAAGAGCTATTGTTGGATGATATGAAACTCAGAGGAATAGGAGATCTTACACAAGGATAGAGGAGAGATGATCTCAGAGTCTCACTGGAAAGTGAGGGAGATGTTCACCCCCAGCCCAGCCCTCAGTTAGAAGGGTCTGGGAGAATGTACAGCTTCTACCTGACCGGGTTCTAACACAGTGCTTCTTAGACTATCTGAGGTGAAGCACCCAGGGTATTTTGGTTTTTTTGGTAAATTTCCAATTCATAATAGACCAATCCTTTTATAAAATAAAATGTCCTCAATTTATTGATGTGCAACAGGTTTGCAGGGTTAGCACTCGGGAAGGTGGTGGGGTCCTGATCCTAGGAAGTCAGTCTTAGCCAAAATGGTTGGAGCTCTGCCTTATTATTATGCTCCCTGTTCTCTGTGGCTGGCCAAAGATTTTAGGAGATCTTAGCCAGAAGTTTTTTGGAGGGCTGCCGATGCCTTCTTTGGTGAGGAAGGCTTTAAATTTTGTGAGATTACCAGCTCACATACATGCAAACTCAGATTTTCAAAATTAAATAAATCTTTCTCAGACATTACAGTATGAAATAAGTAACACATGTTCATTGTAGAAAATTAGAAAATACATATAAGAGAAAAATGGTTACCATAATCCTTCACTCAGAGGGAACCACTGTTGACTATAAAATACTATTTTCATTCATTTTCATTTAATAAAGTAAATAGCTCAATAAAGTTTAAATGTTTGATTTTATGTTGAAATAATATTTTAGATATATTGGTTAATAAAATATTAAATATTATTAAACTTAATTTCACCTGTTTCTTTTTACCTTTTTAATGTGGCTATTAGAACATTTAAAATTACATATTTAACTCACATTATATTTCTACTGGACAGCACTGCTCTAGAGTCTCTTCCAGCCTTGACCATTCTGAGTCTTAATGAAGCTTTATTGTCTGTACATTTTTAGCTCTGTCATAATTATTTTAGACCATTTGGTCCAATAGAACTTTTTGCATTGACAAAAAAGTTTGATAATCTGCCCAGTATGGTAACCACGTGTGGCTACTGAGCACTTGAAATGTAGCTAGTGTGATGGAGGAACTGCATTTAAAATTTTACTTAATTGTGTACTGAACAGCACAGTTCTAGACCTTAGGAAAAGTCAAATTTCCACAAACCTTGGCTGATTTTCTCTTTTCTAGTTGTGTTGGTGTTGAAGAGGAGAAGGCTGCTGACATTGACCTCTACCACTGCCCCAATTGTGAGGTCTTACATGGGCCCTCCATCAGTAAGTAGATCTTGGAGTTTTTAAGAGAAGGCAGTCCAGAGGAGAGACAAAGCAAAGGAAGCTTGGAAGGAAAATTGCCTTTTTGTCAGTGCTTCAGATTTGTCTCTCTTGGGAAATAGCAGAAGCCTGTGTAGGCCCTGCAGGCCAGCAGCTGCTCCACTGAGAGGAAAGAAATGCAGAGTTTCACCTCCCTCCCTTACTTAGGGATTCCCCAGAGGACGCACCTATCCTCACCAAGAGCTTTCCTGAGACTGTGAGGGCCTCCTTGACTCCAGATGATCCAAGGGGTTGTTAGATTGGAAGAGAAGCAGGATCTGCTGAGGCGTTTGCTCTTGGAACCATAGCTTGTAGCCATTTTGACTAACAGTGTCTTGTCTTTTACTGGCTTAGTGAAAAAACGCCGTGTATCTTCAAAAGGCCACGATACACACAAGGGGAAGCCAGTGAAGACGGGAAGCCCTACGTTCATTCGAGAGCTTCGGAGTAGGACCTTTGACAGGTGAGGACCCCGTACTCCAAGGGCCAGTGAATGCCAGGGCTCTGGGAAGCTGGGGCCCATCTCTTCCAGCTTTCCCACTGGCTGTCGCGCTGGGTACCTCCAACCATCTGGGGATGTCTGCAGGGCTCTGTGAGTTCCCTCTGGGGAGGGATCTTCTGTTTTAGTCGCTTTCTGAGAAACATTGCTAGAGTTTCATTTGATGTGCAGAGTACATTAAGGTCCACTTGTAGAAACTTTTGGTAGATAGGCAGTTTTCGCCTTAGTCAGGAGAGGATATTTACATGCACCCAGGGAATGCTATAACTAGAAGGAGTCTTAAAAATCAGAAAGTTTAATTCTCTCATTGTAGAGAAGATGAAACTCTTTGGAAAAAAATTTTTTTTGAGTAGTCATGTATTTCTTTTAAAATCAAGAAAAATTTTTTTTCTTTTAGAAAATTAAGATGGGCTTATTAAATAAATTACTTGAATTGAGCAAAAATAATGTTAGAAAAATTAATGAATAAAGCATTCTCTTTTGCTTAGTTTTTAATTCATTTGACCTTTTCCAGCTTTCCTATAATTGAAGTGTTATTTAGGATTATAAGTGTTTCTTCAACTTAATAAATTTTGTTTTATTTATTTAAAGGCAGTGAGTCTCCTTTCTACCCCAGACCCCTCAGGTCCCTTCTCCAGAGTCAACCAATTTCTTGTGCATTCTTTCAGAAATAGTTTTTGCTTATACAAACATATATGTGTGTGTGTGTGTGTGTGTGTGTGTGTCCCCTTGTTTATTAAAAAACACAAACAGAAACATATTGTTCTACATCTTGCTTTTTTTAAAATCTGAATTATGGAGATCAATCCATAACCCCGTATACAGATGTTCTTCATTCTTTTTCATGGATGTTTAGTACTCCACTGTATGGATGTATAATTTATTTAACCAGTCCTCTGTTGATGAACATTAAATCAACTCTAGTATTTTGCTATTAGAAAAAAAATGCACAGTGAATGTCTTTGTATTTAGGTTTTTGCATATGTGGGTGAGTATATGTGTAGATTTACTACCTAAAAATGAAATTGCTAGGTCAAAGGGTATGTGCTTTAAAAATGTTTATAAATATTGCCAGATTGTTTTCAAAGTGGCCACACTATTTCATACTCCCACTAGACAATGTGTGAGGGTACCTGTTTTCCTATATCCTGGCCAACACTGTTTATTATCAAACTTTTTTGCCTTTCTGATAAGATAAAAAATGAGATTTCATTGTTTCCACTTGCATTTCTTTAGTTATGAAGGAAGCATGTCTATTATCGTACATTTATAAGTCATCTTTATTTCTTTTCTCTGTTAACTGCCTTCTCAACATTGTTTAACAGTTTTTCTGTTGGGTTACTGCCTATTTCATACTGATTTGTAATAGCTTTCCTTGCAGAAAATTTTAATTTTTACGTAAATTTACTTATTACTATTTATAATGATTACTGGGCCTTGTCTCTCTGATAATTTTTCTACTACTCTATGGCTTTATTTTTTCTGATTTGATCTTTGTTCCATCTAGAATTACTTAAAGAGTGAGATAGACTTTGATCTTAATATTTTTCCAGATGTTTGTGCCAACACAACTTGTCAAATAGCCAGTCTTTTCTCCAGCATGATTTTAAGAAAACCAGAAACTCCTGTTTTCTAGTTAACTAAGTATGTGTGTCAAGAGAGTGGCTATAAAAATTGTTTTTGTTTTTTAAATCAGTCTTTTCTCTTTATTTGCCAGTGTTTAAAATGGGGTAGTGCTGCTCTGGGTTAGAGTAATTTAGCTAAACTTGTCAGGTATGTCTTTTCTTCCTGGGCAGGCTGTTGAGTCATTTCTTCCTTTGTCATCTAGAGAAGAGCACCATATTGACAGGCTATCCTGGATTTAGCTTACCACCTCTGCCAGTGACCTGGCTTCTTACCTTCGATAGGTCATTTCTTCCCTGGCAGGTGAAGTTTATGCCACTCATTAGTTGCCAGCCAACATTAGGTCCCCTCAGGAAGACCCCACCCTTTGGGTGAGTGACAGCATCCAGTGAGGCCTTCAGTAGTAGGGCCTCTAGGGTTCAGGCTTTCTCTCATGTCACCCACAGCTCAGATGAAGTGATTCTGAAGCCCACTGGAAGTCAGCTGACCGTGGAATTCCTGGAAGAGAATAGCTTCAGTGTGCCCATCCTGGTGTTGAAGAAGGATGGATTGGGGATGACGCTGCCCTCACCATCATTCACTGTGAGGGATGTGGAACACTATGTTGGTAAGCACCACAGACCCTCTTAACTGTGACATTGTTCACTCCCATCAAAACGTATGACCCTTCCCCTCCAATCTACGTTTTGCATTTCCTTTCTAGCCATCTTGGGAATTTGAGGTGAAGTGCCTTGCCCAGAGTCATTCTTTTTTTTTTTTTTTTTTGCGGTACGCGGGCCTCTCACTGTTGTGGCCTCTCCCGTTTCGGAGCACAGGCTCCGGACGCACAGGCCCAGCGGCCATGGCTCATGGGCCCAGCCACTCCACGGCATGTGGGATCTTCCCGGACTGGGGCACGAACCCGTGTCCCCTGCATCGGCAGGCAGACTCTCAACCACTGCGCCACCAGGGAAGCCCCCCAGAGTCATTCTTAGGCAAAGCTGGAACCAAAATCCTAGCCTACCCTTCCTTTTCCTCCTAACACACCACAAAACCCCAGGCTGAGCCCCATCTTTTACCTGGGGAATTCCAAGGATTGTTATGGCCTCTCTGTCCTCTGTTGAGATGAGAAAGCCTTTGACTTTTGCCCTCACATGCTAGTTGTGTTCTGGACATCAGTTTTGGGGGATAGGAAGAGAAGTGAGGAAGCAGGGCCCAGGCAGGTGGATAGTACTGTCAGTGAGACTATGTGTCAGGCAGTTCTGTTGCCTTAGCAGGCCTGGACCTGGCACATAGGTCTAAGGAGAGTGTGAGGAATACCTACCCCCACTTCCCATTTATGCACATACAAATATAGTGAGAAGTTTTCAGTGTAAGGTCATTTTAGGGACTGGTTAGGGGATGTGAGAGTCTTCTCTGATCCCTGGGACTTGGTGCAGAATCCATCTCTTTACTCCAGGTTCTGACAAAGAGATTGATGTGATTGATGTGACCCGCCAGGCCGACTGCAAGATGAAGCTTGGTGATTTTGTGAAATATTATTATAGCGGGAAGAGGGAAAAAGTCCTCAATGTCATTAGTTTGGAATTCTCTGATACCAGGTAAGAGGGAGAGGGGTAAGTAAAAAGCCTCACAAAGTGCCTAGGACTTGTGATATATTGAGTGTATATTAGTGTTCCTTTCCCTTCTTCCTGGTGGTTTCTTCCTTTGAGATGAGGAGCTGGTGTATACTTTCTAGGGTAGCTGCTCACATTATAACAACCAAATCATATTTCTCCTTTACAGTTTCTAGCATAGGATAGATTATACAGTAGCTATTTTAATTAATTTTTGTTTCCTTCAAGATTTAGGACAGCTTTCTTAGACCTTTTTTTGGTGTTTAGATTGTGGCATGGTCACTGTTTAACTCCCAGGATAGGTCCTCTGTCCCAGGTAAACACTTCTTTACCTGGAACTGAGCCCTGAGAGGTTTCTCTAATTGTTCCTCATAAAGAAGACACTACAACATGGGGACAGTACAGTACTGTTATACACCATGTGCCAAGTGAGTGGGCCCGGGTGTGGAGATTCTGAGCATTTAGTGGAGGAAATGATCACCTTTGACTGGGGAAGGCTATGGAGCTGGGACTTGGGAATTCCAGAGCTGAGTGGAATGAGGATGCTGACTGGACTTACAAAAATAAGTGTCCTGTGTGCTCTTTGGGATTCTGTGGAGAGAACTTCTTTCTCTTATCTGAGTCTCACTGGGATGGGGGGCATGTTATTCAGGCTTCAACCTTCAATTCCCAATCAGCTGACATTTGCTCTCCACCCCTTCCTTGATAGGCTTTCTAACTTTGTGGAGACACCCAAGATTGTTCGGAAGCTCTCATGGGTGGAGAACTTGTGGCCAGAGGAGTGTATCTTTGAGAGGCCCAACGTGCAGAAGTACTGCCTCATGAGCGTGCGGGATAGCTATACAGACTTTCACATTGACTTTGGTGGCACCTCGGTCTGGTACCATGTGCTCAAGGTAAGAATGGCTATGGCTTCTGAAGGCAGCCAGGCCTTGGGCCTCCCTGTTTGTTTCAGGTGGCAGCATAAAGACAGGCTGCTAAGGCCTACCTGCGTCCCAGATTCTATTTGGGTGACATTTCAACATAACTGCTCTATCAGGGTTGGGTACTGAGTGGATATGCCATATAAATTGTCTCTACTTTATAGTTTTGATGGTTAACTTTTATTTTTTTTTAAATAACAGCAGATGCCTAAGGTTTTCTCTGACTGTTATCTTAATTGAACCAATCATCTGTACTCCTACCGCTATGTATGGAAATGTCCATATTTACTGCAGAAATTTCTGGTAACATGAGAAATTCCCTCTCCCCTCCAAGTTTATTGAGTTATAATTTGTATACCATAACGTTCACCTGTTTTAAGTGTATAGTTTGATGATTTTTGACAATTGTATAAATAGTTGCATGACTGCCACCACCATCAAGATAGAGCACGTATGAGATGGGTTTTTTTTAATGTCAGCCTTTCTATAGTTTCCCTTTTAGTGGTCGTTACAATTTTATAATTAGCATATTGATTGTCAGTGACTATAAAGGATTTTTGAGGTCTAGAAAACAAATTTCTTAAGTAAGTTTTATTGTTCTCCACCACTGTTCATGCTATTTAGCTTTCTTATCAGAAACACCAAGGAAAGAGCAGAAAACTTGGATATGGCTCTTGTCCAAATGATCACAAATCTTGAACTAGTTGTTTTCATTGGTTTATCATGAAGAAATTGGAGTGTGTAAATGAAAGTGCTATTATGCAAATGTTAGATTTAACTTTTTTATTTTTAAATAGTTTCTTTTTCATAGAAAAATTGCAAAAATAATAGATTTCCTGTGTGCCCTTCACTCAGATTCCCATGTTACTATTTTATTATACTTTCTCTTTCTCTGAAGCAAACATAATAAAATAGTTTTATATAAATATTTTTTCTGAAACACCTGAGAGTAGTTTCAGACAAGGTGTCCCTTTATCTCGTAATAATTCAGTGTATATTTCTTAAAAACAAGGGTATTCTCTTATATAACCACAGTATAGTTACCAAAATCAGAAAATTAATATTGATATAATACTGTTATCTAATCTACAGATCTGATTCAAATTTCTCTAATTGTACAGTATAATTTCTAGTAGATAATTTTCTACATTGAAATGTATTATGAAATATTGGTTAAACTAATCAAGCTATGGGTTGGGGATATTTTTGTGCTAGTGGGTTTTTTCTTTTCTGCCAAATTATCTATCTGGTGATTATCCAGGCAAAACATAGTTAGGAAATAATATGTTCTTTCAACAGATAATCATCCAACATATAATCTTACAGAAGTCCTTGGGTGATTATTGAACTTTTAAACTTTTATTAGCTTTGATTGCAGGTGTGAGAAGGAATGCTCTCTGTAAATGGCATTTAAAGGCAAATTCAATTTTCTTCTCATTAGTAATGTGGCCTTAAATTCTCCTAGGGCTAGTAATATTGATCTACTCATCTATAGAGGCCATTTTTCATTTGGCATTGCATCTAAAATAGGAGCCTTTGGTGTACATTTGTCTTAAGTTGACAATTTTGTTTGAAATGTCCTTTCCAAATTGTTTTTGTCAGTTTTATAGACGCTTAAAAGTACAAAGTGCAAAAGGACTTCTGAAGTTTTCCAAATATATATATAAATGATCCTTGGACAGAAGGAATTGTAGCATACTACATGGTCTTGGAACATGAGAGAGAGAATATTCTTTTGGAGACTCCCAGAAGACTTCTCTGGAAACTCTTGATATATATATATATTTTAATTAATTAATTTATTTATGGCTGCGTTGGGTCTTCGTTGCTGCGCGTGGGCTTTCTCTAGTTGTGGCGAGCGGGGGCTATTCTTCGTTGCGGTGCGCAGGCTTCTCATTGCAGTGTCTTCTCTGGCTGCGGGGCACGGGCTCCAGGCACGCGAGCTTCAGCAGTTGTGGCACGTGGGCTCAGCAGTTGTGGCTCGCGGGCTTTAGAGCACAGGCTCAGCAGTAGTGGCACACGAGCTTAGTTGCTCCGCGGCATGTGGGATCCTCCCGGACCAGGCCCGAACTCGTGTCCCCTGCATTGGCAGGCGGACTCTCAACCACTGTGCCACCAGGGAAGTCCTATCCCTTGATATTTTTGACATGTCAATCTTTCTTTGTTTCAGGGTGAGAAGATCTTCTACCTGATCCGCCCAACAAATGCCAACCTGACTCTCTTTGAGTGCTGGAGCAGCTCCTCTAACCAGAATGAGATGTTCTTTGGGGACCAGGTGGACAAGTGCTACAAGTGTTCTGTGAAGCAAGGACAGACACTTTTCATTCCTACAGGTCTTCCCTGGGCTCCTCTGGGAGGGTTTGAGGAAGGTGGGAAGAGGAAGAGAGCTTGTGGCACTGGAAGCAACCCCTTCCCATAATGTGTTGATCTGATTATGTGAGATATCCCTCTCTTATCAGTTGAAAGCTCAGAAGTGGACATCAAGAAAATTCGAGTGGTGGCCAGTGGGCAGTGTGGTTTCTTGGGGAGGTCCAGGAGGAAGTTGATAGCTCCTTTGCACTGGACTGATGTCAACTTGGTGGACAGATAGAAAACAGGACTCTCAGCCCCATGACTCTAGAGATAGTGACTGAGAGACTGGCATTGTAGACTATAAGTCAGAATGACCTGGGTGGGGGTAGGGTTTTTTTTCCCCCAAAACAATAAATGCCTAGGCTTCACCCCTAGAATTATGAATTCGTTGGTCTGGGGTGGGATCTGAGTATATTTATTTTGAAAAAGTCCCCATAGTTGTCTCAATTTGGGGAAAGTTGACATCTTTAGTATGTTGAATCTTCCATGAACACATATGTCTTTCCATTGATTTAGATTTTTCTTGGCTTTCTAATTTCTTAATTCCTTGATTTCAGAATTAGTGTTAAATTTTCTCAAAATGTTCAATAGAATTCTCTACTGCAGCCACATGGACCTGGAGATTTCCTTTTTGGGAAGTTTTTAATTAACATTCAATTTCTTTAAACCTGTATTAGGCTATTCAAGTTATCTATTTCATATTGAGTGAATTGTAAGTTTGTGCTTTTCGAACAATTGGTCCATCTTATCTAAGTTGTCAAATTTATGTGTGTAGAGATAGTATTTCTTTATTATTCTTTTGATATCTCCCAAGTCTCTAGTGCTACCCTGTGTTTCATTCCTGATGTTAGTAATTTGTGCCTTCTCTTTTATTGTGTGTTAGTCTTAATGGAAGTTGGTCAATTTTGTTGAACTTTTTAAAGAAGCACTTTTTGTTTCACTGATTTTCTCTGTTGTCTTTCTGTTTTCAATTTCATTGATTTCTGCTTTTATCTTTGTTTTTCCTTCTTTCTGCTTGCTTTGGGTTTATTTTGCTCTCCTTTTCCTAATCTTGAGATGAGAGCTTAGATTATTGATTTCAGACTTTTCTTCTTTTTTTATAATAAATTTATTTTATTTATTTATTTTTGGCTGCATTGGGTCTTCATTGCTGCGGATGGGCTTTCTCGAGTTGTGGCAAGTGGGGGTTACTCCATTGTGATGCTCAGGCTTCTCATCACAGTGGTTTCTCTTGTTGCGGAGCACGGGCTCTTGGTGCGCGGGCTTCAGTAGTTGTAGCACGTGGGCCCAGTAGTTGTGGCTCGTGGGCTCTAGAGCACAGGCTCCATAGTTGTGGCGCATGGGCTTAGTTGCTCCGCAGTATGTGGGATCTTCCTGGACTAGGGCTCAAACCTGTGTCCCCTGCATTGGCAGGTGGATTCTTAACTACTGCGCCATCAGGGAAGCCCTTTTCTTCTTTTTTTAATATAAGCATTTAGTGCTATAAATTCCCCCCTTAGCACTGATTTAGCTGTGTCACATATTTTGATATGTTGTATTTTCATTTTGTTAAATGTGCTTTTAAAAAAATTGAGATATAGTGCACATACCATAAAAATTACCATGTTAAAGGGTACAATTCAGTTTTTAAAAAAATATTCTTGAAGTTGTGCAAACATCACCACTATCTAATACCAGAAAGTTTTCATCACTTCAAAAAGAAACCCTGTACCTATTAGCAGTCACTCCCCATTCCTTCTTCCACCCCCCAGCCCCTGTCAACCCCACTTCTGTACTTTTCTCTGTGTATGAATTTGCCTTTTCTGAATATTTCATGTAAATGGAATCATGCAATATGTGGTCTTTTATGTCTGGCTTCTTTCACCCAACATAATATTTTCAAGGTTCATCCATGTTATCAGTACTTCATTCTTTAAATGGCTGAATAATAATTCCATTGTATGGATATACCATATTTTGTTTATCCATTCATCATTTTATAGACATTTGGGTTGTTTTCACTTTTTGCCTATTATGAATAGTGTTGCTATGAACATTCATGTACAAGTTATTGTGTTAACATATATTTTCAGTTCTCTTGGGTATATCTACCTAGGAGAGGAATTGCTGAGTCATATATATGGTAACTCTGTGTTTAACTTCTTGAGGAATTGCCAGACTGTTTTCTAAAGCAGCTGCATTTTCCACCAACGATTTATGAGGGTCTCAATTTTTCCACATCCTACCCAACACTTGTTTTTGCCTGTGTTTATGATTATAGCCATCCTAGTGGGTGTGAAGTTGTAGCTCATTGAGATTTTAATTTGTGCTTCTTTAATGGCTATTGATTTTGAACATCTTTCCATGCACTTATTGGATGTTTATATATCTTTTTTTGAAGAAATATCTATTCAAAACTTCTGCCCATTCTTTTTATTATTTACTTGATTGTGCCAAGTCTTAGTTGAGGCAAGCAGGCTCCTTAGTTGCAGCTCACCGGCTCCTTAGTTGTGGCACATGAGCTCCTTAGTTGTGGCATGTGAACTCTTAGTTGCGGCATGCACATGACATCTAGTTCCCTGAGCAGGGATCAAACCCAGGCCCCCTGCATTGGGAGTGTGGAGTCTTATCCCCTGTGCCGCCAGGGAAGTCCCTGCCCATTCTTTAATTAGGTGAATTGTCTTTCTGTTGTTGAGTTGTAAGAATTCTTTATATATTTTGGTTTAGACCTTTATCAGATGTATGATTTGCAAATACTTTCTCTCATTCTGGAGGTTGTCTTTTCACTTTCTTGATGTTGTTCTGTGAAGCCCAAGAGTCCCGTTTATCTGTTTTTTCTTTGCTTGTGCTTTTGGTGTCATATCTAAGAAACAATTGCCTAATTCAAGGTCATGAAGATTAACACCTGTGTTTTCTTCTGAGTTTTCTTTTTAGTTCTTACATTTATGTCTTTCATCCATTTCTAGTTAATTTTTGTATATGGTGTGAGATATGGGTCCAGTTTCATTCTTTTGCATGTGGATGTCCAGATGTCCCAGAACAATTTGAAAAGACCATTCTTTCCCCCATTGAATTGTCTTGACACCTTTGTCAAAAATCAGTTGACCATAGGCCATGTATTGGTTTATTTCTGGACTTTGAATTCTATTCCATTGATCTGTATGTCTGTCTTTATTATAGTATCACACTGTCTCAGTTATTGTACACTTGTAGTAAGTTTTGAAATTGGGAAGTGTCAGCCTTCCTGGGCCCCTTGAATTTCCATATGAAGTTTTCAGCTTCAGGTTTTATATAGATTTTTTTTAGTGTTTGCTCTAGTTTTATGTATATATGTATACATATATAGATATATATGTACATATGCATAGACATATACACATATATCTATGTGTATGTACATATATAGATAAATATGTATGTGTATATGTGTATATATGTATATATGTACATACATATCTATATGTACATATTTATATATACATATATATCTATCTTATGACAGTCTACTGGTACTGACATTTTACCAGTTTGGAGAAAGAGTTGAAACCTTACCTCTTTTCACATCTCTTTACTCTTACCATATGTAATGTATTTGTCTTAAATATTTCCTCTGCATACGTTAGAGCCACATCACATAGTGTTTTAATTTTTGTTTCAGCTGTCAAACATAATTTAGAATATCCAAGAGCAGGAAAGTCTATTGTATTTACTTGTATTTTTACTCTTCCATTGTTCTTCCTTCCTGGTGTTCCAAGATTCCTTCTCTTATCATTTCCTCTCTGTTTAGAGTTTCAGGGTAGGTCTGCTGGCAACAGATTCTCTTAGTTTTCCTTCATCTGTAAATGTCTTGATTTCCCTTTCACTCTTGAAGGATAGTTTTGCTGGGTATAGAAATCTGGGTTGGTATTTTCTTTCAGCACTTGAATGTTGTGCTGCTTCCTTCTGGCTTCTGTGGTTTCTGATAAGATTTTGGCTACCCTTTAAATTGTCTTTTTCCCTGTATGTGTCATTTCTTGCTACTTCCAATATTTTTTCTTTTTTATTTAGTTTTTCAGCAGTTTGACTATCATGTGTCTTGGTGTGGATTTCTTTGGGTTTATACTGTATATGTTCATCAAGCTTCTTGAATGTGTAGGCTTATGTCTTTTGCCATATTAGTGAAATTTTTAGGTATTATTTCTTCAAATACCTTTTGATTCCCTCACTCTAACTTTTCTTCTGGGTCTTTGATTATACGAATGTAACACATTTTGCTGTAGTCCCACAGGTTCCTGAGGGTTTTTTTTCTGTCCCATTGCATGGTTCTTTATTTTTTTTGTCTTTTTTTTATTTTTATGGGCATATAGTTGATTTACAGTGATTCAGGTGTACAGCAAAAAGATACTCAGTTATATATATAGTATCTATCTTTTTTCAGATTATTTTCTATTATAGGTTATTACAGGATATTGAATATAGTTCCCTGTGCTATACAGTAGGTCCTTGTTGGGTTCCTGAGTTTATTTTTCTCTCAGTCTATTTCTTCTCTCTTGTTCATATTGGGTGCTTTCTATTGTTCCGTTTTCAAATTCTCTGATTCTTTTCTCCATTGTCTCCATTCTTCTGTTGAGTCCATTGTTTCATTATATATTTCAGATGTAGTATTTTTTAGTTCTATAATTTGTACTTGTTTCTTATTTATAGCTTCTCTTTTTTGTTTCCAGCATGCTTGTAATTGTTCATTGAAGCATTTTTATGATGACTCCTTTAAAACTCGTGTCATATAATTCTAACATCTTTGTCTAACATTATATTGTATAATTCTGGATTTTCTTTTCTGTTACTCAGATCTGTTTGTCTATTCATATATCAATATCATATTGATTTGATTACATTGGTTTTATAGAATGTTTAATATATGATGAGGCAAGTCATGCCCCCCTCCTCCTACCCCCATACCCATCTGCTTTTCTCTTTTATAGTTTTCTATTCCCATGCATTTATTCACCCATCTTTGAATTCTTTGCTGGGTCTCACATGATGTTTTTTTTTTGTACACTGGGCACTTGGTAACTGGTGAATTGAATTTGTCTACCAGAGATTTGAGTTGCATTCATTTGCATCTTGGTAGAAATTCCCACAAACTGGGTGCAATCTACTTAGTTCCACGAGCATTTCATGTCTGCTGTCTGCCCCAACATTGGGCTAGGTGCTAGAGATAGAAGATGGATAGGCTCTTCAGTACTAATAGACACAATAGAGGTATTCACCAGAAGTTTTGGGAGCACAGAGAAGAGCACTTAGTCTGGCCAGAGGTTTGTGAAAATCTTCTCAGAATAGTGACACCTGAAGAGTAAATAGAGACTGACCAAGGAAAGAAAGGCAGGAAAGCCCTCTCAGATAAAGGGAAAGGCATAAACAAAGCAAAGATGTGTGAAGCAGTTTATGGATACTAGAGCCTAAAGACCAAGGGCTGGGAGCAGATGAAGCTGAAAAGGTTGGCAGGCTGAACTTACTTCAGAGGCAACTGGGGACTACTGAAGATTTATTTGTTTATTTAATTTCTAATGAAATATTTTAGATGTAGCAAAAGATATAAAGAATAATATAATGAACATTTATGTGTTTATAACTCAACTAAAAATATAACATATTACAAACATATTTGAAGCCTTGTATATACCTCTCCTCAATTACATTCCCATTCTGCCCTCTCAGAGCTAGCTGTTGTCCTGAAGTTGATGATATTATTCTCATACATTTTTATCCCTTTATTACATAGGTATGCCTTAGTAAGCAGTATATAGTATTGTTTTACATGTTTTTGAATGTTATATAAATGGAATCATATTAGATGTATTTTTCTCAACATTTTTCCTCTGAACATTATGATTGTGAGATCCATGTTGATACATGTGGCTATTGTTCATTCATTTCACTTGCTTTCTAGTATTCCATTGTATGAGTATACAGCAGTTTATTCTCCTGTGGATGTACATTTCATTGAAGAGCTTCAAGCAGGAGGTGACATGGGCAGATTTGCATTTCAGATATATCACTTAGGGTTGAGATGTGGAGGATGGACTTCAGAGGTTGAGATTGGTGTGGAGCAGTGGTTTACAAGCACTTTGGACTCTGGACCTCTTTATACCCTTAAATATTATTGAGGACCCCAAAGAGCTTTTATTTATGTGGTTTATATTTATTAATATTTACCATATTATAAATTAAAACTGAGAATTTAAAAATATTTATTAGTTCATTGAGGAAAAAACAAGAATAAACCCATTACATGTTAGCATAAGTAACATTTTTATGAAAAATAACTATTTTCAAGCTAAAAAAATTTAGTGAAAAGATTAACATTTACATTTCTGCAAATCTTTTTAATATTCGGGTTAGCAGAAAACTTCTGTGTCCTCAAATCTGCTTCTGTGTGTTGTGATATCATGTCATGTACCCCTTGGAAAATCTCCACTGTATACTGAGGGTTAAAAAGACAAATAACATCTTAGTATTATCATGAACATAGTTTTGACCATGCATATGCTCTGAAAGAGTCTCAAGGAGCCCCAGGATTCCCTGGATCACACCTTAAAGAACCACTGGTGTTAGAGGAGCCAGTTTGTAGGCTGTTTCAAATAGCATAGGTGAGAGATAATGATGGATCTGAACCAAGCCATTAGTAGGATGGATGGATGAAGAAGGGGAGATGAATATGAGAGAGATGTAAGAAGAAAAATCAGAAGGTCCCAGAAGGCAGTATAGGGTCAAGGGCAAGGAAAATAATTTAGTTTCAACTAGGTACATCCTTCACAACCAACCTGTGAAGTGGATATTTAGCTATAGAAAACGGCAAGATTTGAACCCAGGTCTGTCTAACACAAAAACTCTTTGTTTTACCTAGCACAGAGTTAGAAGGGGTAGTCATGGCAAGGAGGTGATGTCTTTCTTAGCAATAAGAGAGAGGGTGGGTGAAGCAACGAAGAGAATTTGAAGTGCAGAGAAGGGAAGTAGAAGGAGTTTATTAACCCCATAGGTTGGTCCAGTTCAGGGTTATAATGATGGCAGACTTGGCTAGGATGGGCGTTGGGAGAGTGGAGGAAGCTAGAATGTTCTGAATTACTGCCAGGCTGGCTGGTCTAAGGAGTTGTGTTTGAGCTGAGTGGGCAGTGGTGATGTCCAAAGAAGAAAGGCCCTCTGCCAGCTATGTTTTTTGCCTTGTTACACTGCAGGATGGATCCATGCTGTGCTGACTCCCGTGGACTGCCTTGCCTTTGGAGGGAACTTCTTACACAGCCTTAACATTGAAATGCAGCTCAAGTGAGTCCTGAAGCTCTGGTGATACCGAGTTGGCCATTCCTATCTGCTAGAGTCCTTGAGTTCTCTGCTATTGTGAGGAGTGCAGCATAGAAAGAAGGGAGGCAAGATGATCAGAAAGGAATGGGTACTGGTTTCTGATGATGTTCAGTCTGAAGATGAATACCTCTTCCTCACTTAGTAGTTACGTGAATTTTGTCAAGTCACATAACCTTTGAGCCCAAGTTTCCTAACCCGTAGAGTAAGGTCTTAGAGGGTAGTTGTGAGGATTAGAGATAATGGATACAGAGCATCCAGAGCAATACCTGATACATAGTAGGTGCCCAGTAAACAGGGTCCTTGTTATCATTGTTATTGTTGTGCCTACTTCCTCCAGAGCCTATGAGATTGAGAAGCGGTTGAGCACAGCAGACCTCTTCAAGTTCCCTAACTTTGAGACCATCTGTTGGTATGTGGGAAAGCATATCCTGGACATCTTTCGAGGTATGGAGCCCTTTGCCAACTGTCCTTTTTGCCCTGCTGCCCTGACCATGTGTGTGTGCACATGTGCACGTAACCATCACCTCAAATCAAGATACAGTACCCATCACTACAAAGATCTTTGTAGTGTTACCCCTTTATAACCTCACCCACTCTCTCCCCCTGAACTATCCATAACTTCAGGAAACCACTGATCTCTTTTTCATCTCTGTAATTTTGTCATTTCAAGAATGCTATAAAAATGGAATCAAAGGATGCGATCTTTTGAAATTGGCTTTTTTACTAATCGTAATGTAGGGTAGGGCATGGATTTTAACTTTCTTATTTAGCAAAGGGGACTGAGAAAATTGGATCACAGTGAAATTATTCCTATTTCCTGCCAATTAAAATAAGAAACTCAATCGGTATAGTGTCAGAGTTCCCTGGGGACAAGGCCCAGTCCTGACTACCCATCATTGGTTTGGTTCCTGGGTATCAGCCCAGGTAGAAGCCAACCTGCTGGGTTTCCTCTTTCCTGGTCTGCTTGGAAATAGAGTGGCTCCCTTACTCAGACCTGAGATTCTTCAAGGTGACTTGGCCAGGAAGAGTTACAAAGAACCTCAGAGGCCAATGAGTACACTCTCTTATGAAGTACCTCAAGCCCTTATTCTGCCATCTAGACAGACCGTCACTTAAATGTTCATTCAGAGGCTGGATGACTAACTGCTTATTATTTTCTGTTCTGAACAGCTTAGTTCAGTAGAAAATTCTTTATTGAGCCTAAATCTGGATGTTTGTTATAACCTCCTCCTGGAGTAACTCAGAACAAGGCATTAATGGCTCATCAGATCTGTGTAGGTGGCAGTTGTCCTCCTGAGTGTTCACATTTTGAAACCCAAGAGGCAGAGTAATGTAGAAGGAGCACAGGCCTCAGATTTAGACAGATGAGGTTTCAGTCTTGGCTTTGGCACTTACCAGGTGTGGCCTTTGGTTGTCTCTTTGCCTCTCTGAGCCTCATTTCCTGAACTATATAAAATGAAGATAATGATATCTGGCTTATAGGGTTGGGTATAGGATTAAATGAGATAGTAGATGTCAAGGTAGTCATAAAATGAACACCATTATAAGAACTGAGATATGGAGTTGTGCTCAGAACCTTGAGCATTTTCTCTGGTTGCCTGAAAAAAACTAACAAGTCCTTCACTTCCCTGCATGGCTTCTTTGACACTCTACCTTCCTCTTTCCCCCTTTAGGTTTGCGAGAAAACAGGAGACACCCTGCCTCCTACCTGGTCCATGGTGGTAAAGCCCTGAACTTGGCCTTTAGAGCCTGGACAAGGAAAGAAGTAAATATACTTATTTCTCTACCTACTTTAGAGGTCTACTCTCAGCAGGGACTGGCTTTGGGAAGATCCTCTGGGGACGTGGAGGAAACTAGGGAGGTTTGTGGGCTCCTAGGATTAGAGTAGAGGACTGGGCTAGGACTCCTTGGATTATATTTTTAAACCTTTCTGATTATAAAAAGTATTACATGCTTACTGTAGAGAATTAGAAAAATACAGAAGAGTGTAAAGAAGGAAAAACTTCACCTGTAATTTTAACTCAGAGGGAATAAACATTAACATTTGGGTATACTTCCTTTTGTTTTTTTAATATTCATTTTTAAAACATGATTGCTCTCACTCTGTACATATAATTTTGTATCTGAATTGGTTGGCTTATCTTAATTTTTCTATGTCACCAGAGTTCTCCACAAACATTAATAGTTACATGATATTCTTTTGCAGGGATGTACCATCCTTACCTAACCACTTGTTTATTGTTGCTTATTTATTTATTTGGGGGATAGTTCTAGAAAATCATGCAGTAAATAGCTGTTCGCATCAGTCTTTGTTCCTCATCTCTTGATTGTTTTTTCAGGATAGATTTTTAGAAGAGTGATCACTAGATCAAAGTATGTGAAAAAATGTGAGACTCTTTTTTTTTTTTTTTTTTTTTTTTTTTTCCTTGCGTTATGCGGGCCTCTCACTGTTGTGGCCTCTCCCATTTGCGGAGCACAGGCTCCGGACGCGCAGGCTCAGTGGCCATGGCTCACGGGCCCAGCCGCTCCGCGGCATGTGGGATCTTCCCGAAACGGGGCACGA
>NW_006771007.1:753845-760441 GCF_000442215.2 Lipotes vexillifer
GTTGCGGTGCGCGGGCTTCAGTAGTTGTGGCTCGTGGGCTTAGTTGCTCCGCGGCATGTGGGATCTTCCCAGACCAGGGCTCGAACCTCTTTCTGTCCCCTGAACTGGCAGGCAGATTCTTAAATACTGCACTACCAGGGGAGTCCAAAAATGTGAGACTCTTGATGCATACTGCCAAAATGGCTTTTTAGGAATATACCAATATCCATCTATCCAATTGAATACTAAACAGCTATAAAAGAGATTAAGAAAGCTCTCTATGTACTGATTTGGAAAGATCTCCAGAATTTATCATGTAAAAGTGTAGAAATGTGTGTATAGTGTGCTACCTTATGTGTAAAAGGGGGGAAAAGAAGAATTATATTTGTATGTGCTTGTATTTGACTGAAGACACAATCTGGAGGGATGCAGAAGAAACTAATAAAAGTGGTTACCTGTTGGGGTGGGCTAGGTGAGCTGATGGCAGGGTCAGATATATACTGAGGCTTTTCAATATATATCTTTCTATATTGTTTGATTTTTGAACTACGTGAATGGATTACCTACTCAAAATGTTGAATTTATTTAAAAACCAGTTTTAAGAAATGCAAAAAAAGGAAATATCAATATATTCTTTTATGCTTCTGATACTCTTTGTAGATTCCTTCCCCTGCATACAGTAGCCTGAGGAGACTTTTCAGCCACTGCAGGCTTAAATGTGCACAATCTCCCCATTTCCTGTTGACAGCCTTCTCCCCAGATATCCTTGGACTTCATGTTTTGGGCCTTCTTTTGCTCCCTGGACTCAACTGCACCTGGGCCTTAGCCTTCGATTCTGTTTTGCCACATCCCTCAGGTGTGGCTACCTTGGGTTTCATCTCTGACTCTGCATCCACACCTGACCCTCCCACGAAGTGAACTTCAGAGTGACTCTGTCCCAGGAACACCAAAAGGGAGGGAGGTGGGTAGGTCCTAAGCACTCATGTCCTGAGCCAGGATGGCCTCAGGGACCAAAGGATGGCCCCAACAGTGTGACCAAAGGGAGCTGGAAGAGAGTAGGACACAGAACTGAGGAGCCACACTCATGGGAGAAGTCTTTTGTGAAGTGCAGACAACTTCTCTTTTGTAAAGAGAAGCAGTTGCTCCTTCACCCTTCCAGAGCCCCTGGGCTGGGAGGAGGGAGCTGTCAAAGTTATCCAGCTGGGTCACATGGGTTCTCAGCCCCCATCACTGCCCAGCCACCAAAATAAATTCCAGATGGATTAAAAGAGTTAAAGGAATCAAACCATGGGAAGCAAGGAGGAAATGCTGAGGAATTTTTATCAGTCCTCTGGATACAGAATTCAAGTCAAAACTGGTGGAAGAAGTCACAGAGGAAAAGTTTGAGCTGTCTGTCTACATAGAGATGTATTGATAAATAAGATTGCAAATGAATTAAAAGAGAGACAATCAACAGGTCTCTCCCTGGGTTGCTGTTGGGCTAGCTGTGGGCTTGTAGCTGCTCAACATTGAGTTCTGTCCTCACAAGTGGAGAGGCTGTCCCCAGGGATCTTGCTGAGGTTCTTGATTTTCTGAGGGGTGTGGTTCAAGGCACAACTAAGTTCCTCACACCTCTTGACACTGTCCTTTATTTTATCAGGTATATGTTTTGCAAATATTTCCTCCCAGTCAGTGGTTTGTCTTAACAGTGTTTTTCTAAGAGAAGTTTTTATTTTTTAATAAGTCTAATTTATCAGTTTTTTCTTTTATGGTTCATACTTTTTATGTCCTAAGAAATCTTTGCCTAACCCAAGGTCCCAATGATTTTCTCCTCTGTTTCTTTCTAAAAGGTTTATAGTTTTAGATTTGACATTTAGGTCTGTGGTCCATTTTGAGTCTGTGTGTGTGTCTGGTGCAAGATGTGGAATGAAGTTCTTTTTTTGCATATGGATATCTGATCAGTCTAGTACCATTTGTTAAAGAGACTACCCTTTCTCCATTGAATTGCCTTGGTAACTTTGTTGAAAATCACTTCATTTATGTGTGGATCTATTCCTCATGCCTTTTGTTTGACAGGCTCTGCCAGACCATGAGGATGAGATCCCGGAGACAGTGCGGACCGTACAGCTCATTAAAGATCTGGCTAGGGAGATTCGCCTGGTGGAAGTAAGAAGCATGGGAGCAGGGGAGGCGTTTGGGAAGGGCTCAAGGCTCGTGGCAGGTCAGGCTTTTGCAGTTGGCATGAGAGCTCAGGGGAAGGATTGGGAAGACCCCACCAAGGACCCTATTCATTTATTCATTTATTCATTCATTCAGATAATTATTATGTGCCTCAAGTGTGCCACATGTTGGTCTAGGTGCTTAGGATACATAAATAATACAGTGCCTGCCCACAAAGACCTCACAATCTAGTAGAGGAATCTGGGCAAAGTTAACCTGTCTGAGCCTCAGTTTCCTCATGTCTAAAGTGGGGATAACTAATAACTACTGAGGGATTATTAAGAGGATTGAGTAAGATAATACAGGTTGAGCACTAAGTATAGGGCTTGGCACACAGTAGGTGCTCAGTAAATTCTGCTGGTGGGTCATGGTGGTCGTGGGTAGCAGAGGTCATAGTAGTAGTAGTAGTTGTTGTTATTAATATTTTGACTCAGTCTCTACATTCTACAAAATGACAGTTCTCCTGGGTTGAAGATGATTACAAAGCCATGTTTCAACAGGTGGCATATACCACGAGACAGTAAGGTGCAGTGGTAAGAGACTCAGAGAAACTTGGGTTCTGGTTCCTGCTCTGTCATTTGCAAGCCTTCAGAGCCTCAGTATCCTTATCTGTAAAGTGGGGATAACACCACCTTTTCAGAGTTTTGTTATGATTAAGAGCTAATGTATATAGAGCCCCTCGCACAGTGCCTGGCAGAGTAAGTACTCAATAAATGTGAGCCATTGTTATTAATAGACTGCAGCAAAGAGAGAACTCAGTGTGGGCTGGTGAAGTAGCAAAGGCACCAGAGGAGAATTGGACTTGAGGAAGTTTCAACTTTCCTTTAGCTCAGAAGCTGTAAGGTTCCATTTAGTGCCCAGAATATAGGCACTAAATCTGTGCTGAAGGGTGGTCAGAGTGAGCTACTGGGAAGTTGGGGTTCTAGCCTCACCTCTTGCAGCATGTTTCACTGCCTATACCATAGCTTACACTGTCCACCTCCTACCTCATTTTCCACCACTTCCATCTGTCAGAATCCTTCAGGGTTTTAGGCCTACCTTTTCTCTGGCTCTTCCCACTTAAACCAGTTTTATATACACAGAACTTTGGGCTGGTTGGAAGAGGACTTAAGAGATGGATCATATCTTTTTCATTGGCTTTCAAATGTTTTGAAGCAATGAAATCCTTTTTTTCAAATGAAATCTTAATGTGGAAGCTCAATATATACAACCAATCAAAGCATAACTGCTATGAATAAGATGAAGGTGGGAGGCTAGTAGCAGAATTAGGACTAGAACCTCTCTCCTGCTCTCAAATCCTGTGGTCCTTAGAGTTGGAACCACACATTTTAATACTCAATTATTTTCTGTCTCATGTCAGCTGCGCTTGGAGTCTTTTCCTCTCCGGTTTTGACAGTAGTGCTGAGCTTTTCCTCTGCTCGTCTTCTCCTTACTCGTCAATGGCTAGGTAAAGAAATGCCACCCAGTAAATTCTTGATGACTTATTGTGCCAAAACTAGGGTGTGCATAAGTGCATATGTGGAGCATCTTTAAGCCCCTTCATGGCAGTACCACCAGTGCCATGAACAGACCTCTGCTCTTAGTGCAGAGTGAACCCTTGAGTAAGCTCTAACCCCCTCATGTACTAATACTCTTGTAGGATATCTTCCAACAGAACGTTGGGAAGACAAGCAATATCTTTGGGCTGCAGAGGATCTTCCCAGCCGGCTCCATTCCCTTAACCAGGCCAGCCCATTCCACTTCAGTATCCATGTCCAGGCTGTCACTGCCCTCCAAAAGTGGTTCAAAGAAGAAAGGCCTGAAGCCCAAGGAATTCTTCAAGAAGGCAGAGCGAAAGGGCAAGGAGAGCTCAGCCTTGGGGCCTGCTGGCCAATTGAGCTATAATCTCATGGACACATACAGTCATCAGGCACTGAAGACAGGCTGTTCCCAGAAAGCAAAGGTGGGTGCTGGCCCTTGGGTTCAGCCCAACCCTTTTGGGTCCCTTGGAAGAGCAGGGTATAAAAAGGATAGGCTCTCCTGTCCTCCCACCTCCCTTAGGGCCCCTGGTGTTTGGCTACCAGTCCCACTCATTTAACAGGCATTTATTGAGATCTTGTCTATGCTGGGCACTGTGATAGGTGCTGTGGACATAACCCTCAAGAGGCTGACAGGCTAGTGAGAAAGATAGGCATAAAAAGAAATGAGTGCAATGAAGTGTTGTGGATGCCACGATCAAGGGTATGTGTGGGACCCTGAGACACGGGAGGGGATGATTCTATCTGGGTAGGGGCGATGGTCAGGAGCTCTTCTCAGTAGACATGACACTTAAGATGAATCTTGAAATGCTGGGATGGGAATGACATTTGAGAGCATGGTATACGAGTGGCAGGTTGGAGTCTTGAACAGGTTCTTGAGAAAAGCCCACCTCCAGGGCTCCACCTTGCTTCAAGATTGTGGTGCCCTCCATAGGCATGTGAAGATACTCCACCTCTTTTTAGGGAACATGTTTTGCAAGATTGATAGGTTTCCCCTGAGCCAGCCATACATTCTCAGCCTTCTGCTCCTGTGATCATTTGGGTTGGGGGTGGGGGGACAGCATAGCAGAAGGCCTTGGTTCAGGTGGTTTTGACAGTGAACTCAACCAGTGAAACCAGAGGGAACTGGTCATTCTGATTCACATGGGAGTTCCAGACAGGTGACAACTGAGCCTCCTCCTCCTACAGTTCAACATCACTGGTACCTGCTTGAATGACTCAGATGATGACTCGCCAGACTTGGACCTTGATGGGAATGAAGGCCCGCTGGCCCTGTTGATGTCTAATGGCAGGTGAGGTGGGGAGAAGAAGCAGAGATGCTGGGATTGTTGGTGGCAATATGCCACTAAGAAAAAGCATGGAATTGGGACCTGGGGCTGGGACATGGGTGAGGGAGGGACTATGCTTGGGGAAATAACCAGATATTATCAGATAACATTCCTTAGTACAGAGAACCATGGTAGTGTTGGGGGTGGGAAGGGGGAGAGGTCTTGAACTAATTGGCAATCCTGAGAAAAATCTTATATAAGTTCTAGAAATTTCAGCAAGTCAGTGGATCAGAACTGTTGGTGGGAATAGGAGGTAGTACAGCATACTGGTTAAGAGCATTAGTTTTTTTATATACCTTTTGCAATTCAGTTTTTAGGAACTTATTTTGCAGAAATATTTGCACAGGTGTGTAAAGAGAAATATTTAGTAGTCACTGTATCATTGTAATAGTAAGCAATTGGAAACGTTCATCAATAAAGGTTGGATAAATAAATTATGCTACATCTATGGAATAGAATGCTGTGTAACTTAAAAAGAATGAGTTTACTATCTATTGACGTGAAAAGATTTCCAAGATATATTTTAAGTGAAAAAATCAGGTTGCAAGATAATATATAGGAATAGTTCATTTTAATTTTTTAAAAAAGCACGTATGCACATATGTGTGGGTGTGTAAAAAAGCAACATACAGACCTTTCCTTTAACCTTTTTGAAGAGGTTTAAAATTTATGTGGTTTAAAATTCAAAAAGTGTGAAAGAATACATAGTGAAAAATTTTGCTCCCACTCCTCTCTGATCCCCAGTTCCCCTCCACATGGAAAACCAGTGTCAACGATTTCCTTCCAGAGATGTTTATACACATTCATGCAAATAAATATATTTGTCACATACTTTATACTTGTCACACCAAACTTGTAACAGTAGTTATCTCCGGAAAGTAGAATAGGGGAAGCAAGAGAGGAAATTTTCACTTCAGAAGCATTTGAATTTTATACAGTGAGCACATATTACTTTTCTTAAAATAATTTTTTTTTTTCCGGTACACGGGCCTCTCACTGTTGTGGCCTCTCCCGTTGCGGAGCACAGGCTCCGGACGCGCAGGCTCAGCGGCCGTGGCTCACGGGCCCAGCCGCTCCGCGGCATGTGGGATCTTCCCGGACCAGGGCACAAACCCGTGTCCCCTGCATCGGCAGGCGGACTCTCAGCAGCTGCGCCACCAGGGAAGCCCTAAAATAATTTTTAACAGAATGTTTTCTAAAAGAATAAAATAAAAGCACATCTTGGCAAAAAGCTCCAACTTGGGAATCAGACAATCCCGAATTTGAATCCCTGCTCTGTCACGTATTTGCTGTGTGACCTTGACAAGCTAATTAACGTATCTGCACCTCTCTATCCTCATTTTATCTATTCTGTAGATAAAACTTATCTTAGGGTTGTTGGAGGACTAAATGAAGTAATGCATGTAAAGTGCCTGTCACAGGTTCTGGCACATAGTAAATGCTTAATAAATGGTCACTTATGAATATGATGATGAAGTTGAAGATGAAAGGTGATGGTGGTGGTGGTGATGATGATGGTTGTGAGTATGGCCAGAACCTAAGTAGGTCATCAGAAACCCTCAAACGTGTAGGG
>NW_006771007.1:760470-779691 GCF_000442215.2 Lipotes vexillifer
AAAGGTGTAGGGAGGCAAAGGAAGACAGTAAAAGTTACCATCTGGACACTCAGAACACCAGACAGGAGCAGTCAAGAGTTAAGTACAGAGTATGAACAGTGTAGGAACATAAGCGACAAGGATACCTTAACAGCCTTTTTGTAGGAAAAGATTTTTTTCAGATCCCAAGGGTGAGTGTAGTAGGTCTACCTGGCTGGGAAATAAGGGAAAAGGGAGTGTGAGGGCAGGGCAGATTCTGAAAGCAGCAGAGCTATCCTTGTTATTTGAGAACATAGTTACTGAAGAATAAGATTAGAGAGACTGTTGAGCATTGCCTTTGTCTAGAACCCATGGTTGGTCTGCTGGGGAAGGGAAAATTGAGAGTCCTAAGGGTCCAGCCTATAATGGCTATTGAGGACACAATGAGACATTTTTCCCTTCCTCACCAGTCTTTCTTGCGCTGCTTCTGTTATCTTCTTGCACCTGCCAGAGGCTGCTGCTAAGTGAACCTAGGGAGTCAAGGTATAGAAATATTTATAGACGATATGATATTATGTCTGGTCTTTTCTCCAGAATAATGCCATGTTTTGTGGGGACTGAGGTGTAGATGAAACAAGATTGGCTGTGTGTTGATAATTGCTAAAACTCAGCTGGGTCATAGGTACATGGGAGTTTTTAATATTTTATATATGTTTGAGATTTTTCATTATTAGAAGTTAATAAAAGATCAAGGTTAAATAGCTACCTTTTATTGAGCACCTGCTCTGTGTCAGACTCTATCTTAGCCATTTACATACATTATTTTATTTAGTCCTCACAACAACCCTGAGGGTAAGTGTTGTTATCCCCATTTTACTAATGTGGTAAAGTGAGGCCCAGAGAACCATAAGATTAGCTACCATTGGGCCACTTGCCATGTGTCAGTCTCTACATTAGCTCATTAATCCTCCCAGCAACCCTATGAGGTAGAAAACAGCTAATTCACTAAAATCCAGTTCACCAAGTGACTATTTGCTGAATGTGTCAAGTGTACTGATTTACCAAAAACTTGTTTCTCTTAACTATAAGGCTTATTTGAGCAATCTGTACTGGTTAATATTGTTTACCATGTGTAACAGGATTATTTAAGCCACTTTTGAGTTCTTTCTACTTCCTTTATATATTTTAACAGCTTTTTTGAGGTATAATTTACATACCATACAATTAACCTGTTTAAAGTGTACAATTAAATGACTTTTAGTAAATTTAAAGAATACGCTGCCATCACCACAATATAATTTTGGAACATTTCTATCACACCAAATAGATCCCTCATATCCACTTACAGTCAGTCCTGGTTCTCTTCCCCAGGCCCAAGCAACCACTAATCTACTTTCTATCTCTATGGATTTGCCTTTTTAGACACTTCATATAAATGGAATCATACATATGTAGTCTCTTGTGTCTGGCTTCTTTCACTTAACAGTGTTTTTGAAGTTCATCCATGATGTAGAAGTATCATTAATTTGTTCCTTTTTATTGCTCAGTAGTATTCCATTGTGCGGCTATACCACATTTAGTTTATCCATTCACTAGTTGATGGTCATTTGGATTGATTATGCTTTTTGGCTCTTATGAATAATGGTGCTATGAGCATTTGAGTACTAGTTTTTGTGTGGACATGTTTTTGTTTCTCAGGAGTAAAATTTTGGGTCATATGGTAACTCTGTTTAGCTTTTGAAGAAATTGCCAAAATTTATCCCAAAGCATGTACCATTTTACACTCCTACCAGCAATTATGAGTTTCTCCATATATTGGCTAATGCTTGTTATTGTCTGTCTTTTTGATTATAGCCAGTCTGATGGATGTAAAGTGGTATCTTATTACGGTTTTGATTTGCATTTCCCTAATGACTAATAATGTTGAGCCATTTATATATCATCATTAGAGAAATGTCCATTCAAATCTTTTGCTTATTTTTTAATTGGTTTTGTTTGTCTTTTGTTGCATTCTAAGAGTTATTTAAATATTGTGGATACAAATCCTTTTCTAGATAAATGATTTACAAATATTTTCTCCTAGTCTGTGGCTTGTCTTTTCATTTTCTTAATGGTGTCTTTTGAAGCACCAATGTTTTGAATTTTACCTAATCTCAGGCCACAAAGATATTTTCCTATATTTTCTTCTAGAAGTTTTATAGTTTTAGCTTTTACATTTAGATCTATGATCCATTTTTAATTTTTGTGTATGATATGAGCTAAGAGTACACATTCATTTCTTTGCATGTGATATCCACTTATCTCAGCATCATTTGTTGAAAAGACTATTCTTTCTCCACTGAATTGCCAATAAGCACCTTTGTCAGAAATCAATTGACTATAAATTTAAGGGTTTAGTTCTAGACTCATAGGTCTGTTCCATTGATGTGTATGTCTATCCTTATGGCAATATCACATTACCTTGATTACTGTAGCTTTATAGTAAATTTTGAAATTGAGTAGTATAAGTCTGTTCTTTTTTGAAATTGTTTTGGCCATGTTAAGTCCGTTGTATGCCCATATACATTTTAGTATCAGCTTATTAATCTCTACAAAACTAGTTGGATTTAGATAGGATTGCATTGAATCTGTAGATCAATTTGGGTAGAATTTGCCATCGAGTGTGACTGTTTTTATGTTCACCTTCACTCTCTCTCCAGTACCAAGAGGGTAAAGAGCTTATCCAAGTCTCGGCGAGCCAGGATCACAAAGAAGGTAGACAAGGCTAGGCTGGTGGCAGAACATGTGATGGAGGATGAATTTGACTTGGATTCAGAAGATGAACTGCAGATTGACGAGAGACTGGGAAAGGAGAAGGCGACCCTGATAATAAGACCAAGTGTGTACTTGTTCTTTTTCTTTCCTGCCCTGCCCATTTCAGTTTGTTTTTGGTCTGCTTGATAGACTCAAGACCTTAGGCCTGAGCTTGTTGACATTCTGATTTACCAGCTCTGTAAGCTTCCATATGTCCTTTGCTCTAGAGATTTATTTATAAGCTAATTCCTAACCTCCCTAAATTACTCGTCTGTGGTCATTACTTTCAGGAAAATTATAGTCTTATTCTCTTTCCCCTGGGTGTTTGACTCAGATGCTAATCTTAGCTTCATGATAAGTACATTCCATTGCTTTCTAGAATTTCCCCGAAAGTTGCCCCGTGCGAAGCCTTGCTCTGACCCCAACCGAGTTCGTGAACCAGGAGAAGTTGAGTTTGACATTGAGGTAGGGGCCTGTCCTGTTTCTAATCTTCTGCTCATTCTGGTTACATAGACAGAATACAGATTGTCATTCTAGTTGAGGGTGGGGGAGACATCCTTTGCATTCCATTCCTAAAATATTTATAAAGTGAAAGATTGTGGGCTAAGTGCTCCTGAACATATAAATGGAAGATTATACTTTAGTTAAAATATTTTAAAAATTCTTTAATATAGAGTAGAATAAAAGGCAGTGTGATGTAGCAGAAAGAGTATCTGATTTGGAATATCTGATTGTGACTTTACACAAATTATTTAACTTTACTGAGCCTTAGTTTCCTTATCTGTAAAATGGGAGTTAGACTTGCCTCACAAAGATGCTGTGGAGATTAAGATGAAAGAACAAGTATTCTGCTTAGTACTTGGTAGATACTTGGTGCTCAGAAGATATTAGTATCAGGAGTGAGACTGTCAACCCTGTATTGGGGCCTTACCAGACCAACCCTGGGCAGCTGAGGTGATATCCTTTTTCTCCAACAGGAGGACTATACAACAGATGAGGACGTGGTAGAAGGGGTCGAAGGCAAGCTTGGAAACGGGAGTGGAGCTGGTGGAATTCTTGATCTGCTCAAGGCCAGCAGGCAGGTGGGGGGACCTGACTATGCTGCCCTCACGTGAGTACTGGCTTTGATCTCCCCTTTCTAGGTGTTCAGACAACACACACCCCCACCTGCCACCCAAAGGGCTAGGTCAACCAATCAGTAGATATTAATTGGATCATTTAAAGGGACAAAAATTAGCCAGGGCATTTGGGCTGAAAGAATAAAGTAGACATGAAATCTGTCCCAAGGTACTTAAGATCTGACTGAGAGAGGATATATGGACTTCAAGGGTAATAAGTTTGGGGGTTTTTGGAAGTTAGAAGAGGCATGGAAGGAGAGCTGGGCCTTTTCTGGGCCTTGCTTTAAGAAAAAAGAAAAAGGAAAGAATGCAGCATTGGTGAACAGGAAGGGAGGTGTACCCCTCTTTTTGCCATCTTGCCTGCTGTCTATGGAGAGACGAGTCAAGAAGGACTGGCCTTTTTATGAAAATAGTCTTTGATACTATTTTTTTTTTTTTTTCCTTGCGTTATGCGGGCCTCTCACTGTTGTGGCCTCTCCCATTTGCGGAGCACAGGCTCCAGACGCGCAGGCTCAGCGGCCATGGCTCACGGGCCCAGCCGCTCCGCGGCATGTGGGATCTTCCCGAAACGGGGCACGAACCCGCGTCTCCTGCATCGGCAGGCGGACTCTCAAGCACTGCGCCACCAGGGAAGCCCTTTGATACTATTTTGATCTTTAGTGTGGTTTCTGGTTTTTCGCCTGGGATGGTTCTCTCCTCCTTCCTCCCACCCTGACCCCGGCAGCTATTGTCCCTCCTTCCTGACTCTTCTGATGACTGATTTCCTCTGACAACTAGAGAAACTCCCTCAGCATTTCTCCTCTGTCCCTTGCAGCGAGGCCCCTGCCTCTCCCAGCACTCAGGAGGCCATCCAGGGCATGCTGTGCATGGCCAACCTGCAGTCCTCATCATCCTCGCCAGCTACCTCCAGCCTGCAGGCCTGGTGGACCGGGGGGCAGGACCGAAGCAGTGGGAGTTCCAGCAGTGGGCTGGGCACAGTGTCTAGCAGTTCTGCTTCCCAGCGCACCCCAGGGAAGCGGCCCATCAAGCGGCCAGCATACTGGAGAACCGAGAGCGAGGAGGAGGAGGAGAACGCCAGTCTCGATGAACAGGACAGCTTGGGAGCATGCTTCAAGGATGCAGAGTATAGTAAGGGCAGCTGAGCACTTGAGTCCAGGCCAGGAGGGCTCCCCGCTAGCCCCAGTCTCAATCCCAAATCCAATCCAGGACAGCCTGTAGTGAGCAAAGGCCTGGCCTTAAACGTGATACTTGGTTTCTTTGTGCCGTATTTTCTTAATCTATAAAATGGGGATATCTCACAGGTTGATGTAAGAATTAGAGATGATGCTTGCACAGAGCACCTGGCACCGTGTCTTGTTCATGGGAGGCCCTCAGAAAATGGTAGCTATTATAATTAGCTACTAACCATTTTTAGCATTGTCCAGTCTTCACTGCTGGTGACTCTTTTTTCCCTCTTGCCTATTTTACTTCCATTACCTGTATCATTTGTGTTATGTGTCATTCAGTTCATCCCTTGCAAAGGTTTATGATGACTTTTCGGTGGGCTTTTCTCATTTAGTAGATGACTCCTTTTTTGTAAAGTAAACTTTGTTGAGTACTACAATGTATGAAGCACTTTTTTGTATAGTGCAGCTGACTTTAATGTAGTTTTTTGTTTTAATATTATTTTAAAAATTAATCCTCATTGACCAAAATTAGAACAAGACAGAGAAGGCAGAAATTTCCTTTGACTAACACTCTTCCCCCTCTGAGAAAGGTTATCCAAAGGTAACCTTTGTTATCAGTTTGATGTATACCGTTTATTTTCTTGTGTTTATACCCATATGTAGACATAAATAGATAGAGGTATAGTTTGGTTTAGTGTGTGTGGTTCTACAACTTACTTGGATATCTTTCAACATCAGTACCTAGAGATACACTTCATCAATGCATTGAGATCTACCTGCTGCACAGTAGTCTGTAGCATAGGTATACCATCATATGTTTAACTGTCCTACTGATTATCATTTAGGTTGTTTCTAATTTTTAGTGTTTTGAAAATTCTTGTAAATAACCTTTTGTGCCCATGTGCCTGTTAACATTTCTGTAAGGTTGCTAGACCTGCTGAGTTGAAGGTATGTACAACATAAATGTTGATAGTGCCGAATTCCTTCCAAAAAGGTCAGTATATGAGTGGTGTATGAGATATACCTGTTTTCCCACAGCCTTACCAACAGTGGATGTTATCAGCCTTTTTAATTTTGGCCAATCTGATGGCAAAAAATGGTGTTGCAGTTTGTTTGTTTTATGTTTATTGGCTCTTCCTTTCCCATGAATTATCTATTCAGTTTTTCACTCATTTTCAGGATGTTAGTTTTTCTTATTGATTTGTAGGAGTTCTTTATGTATTCTAGATTTGTTGGAGTGTTTTTTATATATTCTGCAAATGTTGAAAAATATTTTCTCTTAGTCTGTTGCTTGTATTTTAATTTTACTTATGGTATCTTTTAGCATGTAGTAGACTTCAGTTTTTACATAGTCGTCTTTATCAATTTTTTTTTGTATTTTATGTTTTGTGTAAGAAGAATTTCTTATATTTTCACCTAAAACTTGTACAGAAGTTAAAATTTTAGCTTTTTTTCTGGAATTAGGTTTTGTGAATTGTGAGAGGTAAGAATCTATATTTTTTTCCACATGGATAGTCATTTGCCCCAATACCATTTATTGACTAGTTCATTAATTATCCCCCTGATTTGAAGCTCCGCTTCTGTCCTAAACTAAATTCCCATATATATATGGATTTGTTTTTCTTTTTTCCTTTTTTTTGGGGGGAGGGGGGCGGGTCGCGCTGAGCGGCTTTTTGGGGTATTGACTAGTTCATTAATTATCCCCCTGATTTGAAGCTCCGCTTCTGTCCTAAACTAAATTCCCATATATATATGGATTTGTTTTTCTTTTTTCCTTTTTTTTGGGGGGAGGGGGGCGGGTCGCGCTGAGCGGCTTGTGGGATCTTAGTTCCCGACCAGGGATTGAGCCCACCCCCTCGGCAGTGAAAGCTCAGAGTCCTAACCACTGGGCTGCCAGGCAATTTCCTGGGTTTGTTTTTCTACTCTATTCCCAGTTCTATTCCTCAATAGCTATGTAACCTTGGGCAAGCTAATTAACCTCTCTGTGATAATAGTACCTCCCTCATAGGTTGTTGTGACGATTAACTGAGTTATACATAAAGCACTTAAAACGTTGCCTAGCACATGGTAAGTGCTGTGTGTTAGATGTTATTAATATTATTCTGTTCCATAAAACCAACTTGTCCACTCATGTGGCACTACCTCATAGGTTAGTTACTCTAGACCTTGTGTCTGGTAGGGCAAATCCCCTCTGCATAACTTGCTTTGGACCTGAGGAGAATACAGATGTTCAGCAAGCCCATCATCTCTGGGTTGAGCTATGATTGGTCTTAGTTTGTTGCCAAGTTTCCCTGGCTATCCATCTTACCTTCAGCAGACAGTCACATTGACCTATAGCCAAGGCACCTGGACCTGGTCTCACTAGTCCTACCTCAGGACAAACAACTCACTCAACCTCTGTCTGCTTCCCCCTCTCCCTGCTTTGCCCAGCAACACTAGAAAGGCAGTTTAATGAGGAGGTACCCAACTACTTGTTCTTATTTTTCCAGAATTTCTAGGCCGCCATTGAGCTTTTTCTAGTCCAGATGGATTATAGAATCAACTTGTCAAACTCCATGAAAAATGCTATTAGGATTTTTTATTAAGATTGCATGGCATTTTCAATTTATGGATTAATTTATGGAGACTGACATCTTTCATCAGAGCCCTTTCTGCTACAGTGGGATATACACATTTCTGAAAAATGTCCTGAAGATTTGTACACTAAAAATAATAGGGCTTACAAGAAAAAGAAAGGGGTATACCCCTCAAAATCTCTGTGGCTTTGAAGCCAAAACACTGGCCCAGATAATGACAGTCCTAATAGTAATCCTTGCCTAGTTAGAGCCCATCGGCATTTGCACCCAGCACTGTAGTCAGTGGATCCTTTGTAGCCCTAAACTCTGCCTGGGCTCAGGTTCCTCCTTCCAGATGTTGGTTCTTGAGGGCATTTGCTTAAGATAAATAGCAGCTTTATCAAATTAAAATCTGATCCAGAGCCTAGTCATCAGCAGTCTTTTGTTGTTGTTGTTTATATTTTTTTAAATTATTTATTTATTTTTGGCTGTGTTGGGTCTTCGTTGCTGTGTGCAGGCTTTCTCTAGTTGTGAGCAGAGGCTGCTCTTCGTTGTGGTGCGTAGGCTTCTCATTGTTGCGGGTGGCTTCTCTTGTCGCGGAGCACAAGCTCTAGGTGCGCGGGCTTCAGTAGTTGTGGCTCGTGGGCTCTAGAGCGCAGGCTCAGTATTTGTGGCACACAGGCTTAGTTGCTCCGTGGAATGTGGAATCTTCCCGGACCAGAGCTCAAACCCGTGTCCCCTGCATTGGCAGGCAGATTCTTAACCACTGCACCACCAGGGAAGTCCTTTGTTGTTTTTAAACACAGGGGAAAGTGTCTTCACAACGTCTTCAGCTGCACTCTCCACCATCCTCCTCTCCCAACAGAACTTAATTTTGTAGAAAACAAAGCCACCATTTACCCTTCCTCTGACGGGAGGCACTATTGCAGGATTTTTAGCTTTTGTGTGTAGGTCTTCATATATAGCTAAGGACTTCTCTGAAATGTGAGAAAACTCACCACTGATTGGTTAAAAACAACATGCCAGGGAAAATTGCTTTTGAACCAGTGCAACTTCTGGATGACATTGCTATCATTCTGCCATTTACCTTTGAGCAGCCACAAAACAGGCCATCTTGTCCTTCTGTCTTCAAACATGGTCTGCTGTCTATTTATTCAGGCTTTCTTGTATATCTCTTCTTCAGTTTATTACTAGGTATTTTATTTTATAGTTTGGTTCCTATTGAAAATGGCATCTTTTTATCTACTATATTTTCCAATTGGCTGTTGCTAGTATGCAGGAAAATAGTTGATTTTTCTATATTGATCCTGTGTTGGATTGCCTTATATGCTCTTATTAGTTCTGTTAGTTTTTCAGCTAATTGTCTTGGGCTCTTGAGGTAGGTGATCTGTGTCCCCTATCTTAGTTTGCTAGGGCTGCCATAACAAAATACCACAGACTGGTTGGCTTAAACAACAGAAATTAATTTTTTCACAGTTCTAGAGGCTAGAAGTCCAAGATCAAAGTATTAGCAGGGTTGCTTTCTCCTGAGGCCTCTCCTTGGCTTGCAGATGACCTCCCTCTTGCTACTTTTTCACATGGTCATCCCCTGTGCACATGGGCCCCTGTTGTCACTCTCTATATCCTAATCTCTTCTTAAAAAGTCAGATTGGCTTAGGGCCTATCCTAGTGGTCTCATTTTAACTTTCTTTCAAAGCCTTATCTCCAAATACAGTCATATTCTGAAGTACCGGGGATTAGGAATTCAACATATTTTGGGGCGGGGGCACAATTAGCCCATAACACCCCCTTTCTTTCTGGTATTCATACCTCTAGATTTTCCTAGTTTTATTACAGTGTTGAGTAGTAATGGTGATGGGGGCATCCTTGTGTTGTTTCTGACTTTAAAGGTAATGCTGCTAGTGTTTGTCCACTCATTATGTAGGGCTCTGTAGGTCTCTGTTAGACTACTGTTATGAAGTTCAGGGGAGTTTGAGAGGTTTTTGTTTGTTTTAAAATCCAGAGTGGAATTGGGTTTTATCAAATGATTTTTGGGCATCTTTTAATATAAACACATAGTTTTCTGTTAATTTGCTAATGGTGATTTACATTAGTAGAATTACTGATTTTGAATTGATATTTCCTTCTTGAAATTAGCTGTATTTGGTTGTGGTGTTTAACATAGTTTGTCTAGTTTATTTGATGATTTACTAATTATCTCCAGTGTTTGGTGTTTGTTTACTGTTAATTTCTGGTTTTATTTTATTCCTTTTTCTTAATGTTCTTTGTACAACATCTTGAGTTGAAAGCTCTGTTCATTTATTTTCAGTCTGTTTTCCCTTTTGATAAAGGGTGTGTGTGTGTGTGTGTGTGTGTGTGTGTGTGTGTGTGGTACGCGGGCCTCACACTGTTGTGGCCTCTCCCGTTGCGGAGCACAGGCTCCGGACGCGCAGGCTCAGCGGCCATGGCTCACGGGCCTAGCCGCTCCGCGGCACGTGGGATCTTCCCAGACCGGGGCGCGAACCCGTGTCCCCTGCATCGGCAGGCAGATTCTCAACCACTGTGCCACCAGGGAAGCCCAATAAAGGGTTTTTTTAATTTTATTTTTTAAATTAACATTAAGTAAAATTGGCTTTGTTGGTATACACACGCTTAGATTCTTGTAACCACCACCACCACCACCACAATGAGTAGAACACAGAACCCCTCCAGAGTCCCTTATGTTATCCCTTAGTAGTCATGCCCTCCCTCTACCCCAACTCCTGGCAACCACCATTCCCCATCACTGTGATTTTGCCTTTGCCAGAATGTCATATAAATGGAATTATACAGTATGTAATATTGTGAGACTGGTATCTTTTACTTAGCATAAATGCCTTTAAGATTCTATCCATGTTGTTGCATATCAATAGCTTGTTCTTTTTTGTTGAAGAATAGTTTTCCATTGTATGGATCTACCACAGTTTTGTTTTGTTTTTTTGGGTTTTTTTGGCTTGCCATGTGGCATGTGGGATCTTAGTTCCCTGACCAGGGATTGAACCCATGCCCCCTGCAGTGGAAGCACAGAGTCCTAACCACTGGACTGCCAGGGAAGTCCCTCTACCACAGTTTCTTCATCTGTTCACCCACTGAAGGACATTGGATTGTTTACAGCTTTGGGCGATTATGAATTGAGCTGCTGTGAATATTTGTATGCAGGCTTTTGTGTGAACATGAGTTTTTATTTCCCTAGGATAAATACCTAGGAATGGGATTCCTGAACAATGTGGGCAGTGGATGCTTTAACTTTATTGGAAACTGCCAAAATGTTTTCCGGTGATTGTGCCATTTTACATTCCCACCAGCAATGTGTGAGAGTTCTAATTGCTCTGCATATTCATCAGCACTTGGTATTGTCAGTATACTTATTTTAGTCATCCTAATAGGTGTGTAGCAATATCTCATTTAGTGGCTCATCTGATGGCTAATGATGTTGAACATCTTTTCATGTATTTATTTGCCAGTCATATACTCTTTTGAAATGTCTAAACAGACACTTTGAACAACTGCTGCCTTTTAAAACATTAGGTTGTTTCTTAACTGTTGAGCTTTGAAAGTTCTTTATATAGTCTGGATTCAAGTCTCTTGTCAGATAAGTGATTTGCAAATATTTTCTCCCAGTCTGTGGCTTGTATTTCATTCTCTTAAGACTTTCTTTCTTAAAGTAAACACTTTCACTTTCTAGAAAGTCCAGTTTATCAGTTTTATCTTTCATGGCTTATGCTTTTAGTGTCTTATTTAACAACTCTTTCTGTAAACTTGGGGCACAATTTTCTCCTTTTTTTTTCACCTAAAAACTTTATGGTTTTAGGTTTTACATTTTTATCCATGTTCCATTTTGACTAAATTTTTACATAAGGTATGATGTTTAGGTTGAGGTTCACCTTTTTTTTTGCGTATGGATGTCCAGTTGTTCCAACACCATTTCTTGAAAAGACTGTTTTTTTTTTTTTTTTTGCGATACACGGGCCTCTCACTGTTGTGGCCTCTCCCGCTGCGGAGCACAGGCTCTGGACGCGCAGGCTCCGCGGCCATGGCTCACAGGCCCAGCCGCTCCGCGGCATGCGGGATCCTCCCAGACCAGGGCACGAACCTGTGTCCCCTGCATCGGCAGGCGGACTCTCAACCACTGCGCCACCAGGGAAGCCCAAGACTGTTTTTTATTTTATTTTTCTATTGACTCGCATTTGTACCTTCGTCAAAAATCGAATGACCGTATTTGTGTGGCTCTGTTTCTGAATTGTTCTTTTCCATTGATCTGCGTGTCAATCTCTTTGTCAATACCTTACTATCTTGATTACTGAAGCTTTATTAATTCTTAAAATCAATTTTGCCTTTCTATATAAATTTTAGAATCAGTTTGTCTGAATCCACAACAATTTCTGCTAGGATTTTGGTTGGAATTGTGTTAAATATATAGATCAATTCAGAGAGAATTGTGATCTTTATTTTTTATCGAGGTACAAGTCCCATTACATATAATTAAACATTTTAAAGTGTACAGTTCAGTGGCATTTTAGTGCATTCACAATGTGGTGCAACCACCACCTCTGTTTCCAAGATATTTTCATGGGCCCAGAAAAATACCCGGGATCCATTAAGTAATTGTTCCCCATGTTCTCCCCTCCCCTCATCCCCTGGTAACCACTAATCTGCTTTTTGTCCATATGGATTTGCCTATTTGGGATATGTCATATAAAGTAATCATATAGTTTGTGACCTTTTGTGTCTGGCTTCTTTCACTTACCATGTTTTTAAGGTTCATCCAAGTTATAGGATGTATCAGTATTTTGTTGCTTTTTATGGTTGACTTAGTATTCCATTGTATGGTTATACCACAGTTTATCCATTCATCTGCTGATAGGCATTTGGGTTATTTCCACCTTTTGGCTGTTATGAATAATGCTGCTGTAGACATTTTTGTGCATGTTTCTGTGTGGACACATGTTTTCATTTCTCTTGGGCATATACCTAAGAGTAGAATTGCTGGGTCATATGATAATTCTGTGTTTAACTCTTTGAGGGACCACCAAACTGTTTTACACAAGGACTGCAAGAGAATTGTCACCTTAGGTATATTGAATCTTCTAATCTGTGTACATGGTATGTTCCTCCATATTTACTCTTTTAAAAGTTTCTTTCATCGGTGTCTCATAGTTTTCAGCATACAGGTCCTACACATGTTTTTTGTTGGATTTATCCCTGAGTTGCGTATTTTTTGGAGATACTGTAAATGGTACCTTTCTTAACCTTTGGTTTCCAACTGTTTATTGCTAGTATATATAAATATGATTGATTTTTGTGTGTTGACCTTGTATCTTGCAACCTTGGTAGCTCACTTATTAATTCTAGGAATGTTTTGTATGTTCTTGGTATTTTTTTGTCTAGATGATCATGATCATGTCATGTGCAAGTAAGTACAGTTTTATTCCTTTCTTTCCAATCTGTATGTCTTTTTTCCTTCTTGCCTTTTTGTTCTGGCTAGGATTTCAAGCACGATGTGGTGAGAGTGAACTAACACCCTTGCCTTGTTTCCAATCTAAGGGGGAAGGCATTTAGTCTTTTCATTATTGTGATATTATCTGTATAGGTTATCAAGTTAAGGAAGTTCACTTCTATTCCTGTTTTGCTGAGAGGTTTTTTTTTTTAATGAATGAATATTGAATTTTCCCAATGTTTTTATTCCACCAGTGGATATAATCATGTGGTTTTTTCCCTTTAGTCTGTTAATATGGTAGGTTACATCAACTGATTTTCAAATATCAAACCAGAATGGAAATCACAGGATAGACCTTAATTGCTCATGGTGTATTATTCTTTTTATATATTACTGGATTTGGTTTACTAGTATTTCACTGAGGATTTTTGTGTCTGTGTTCATGAAGGATATTGGTCTATAATTTTCTTTTCTTGTACTGTCTTTAGTTTTGGTATCAGGGCAATCAATGCTGGCCTCAAAGAATGAGTTGGGAAATGTTCCCTTCTCTTCTGTTTTCTAGGAGAGATTATGTACAATTATTGGGGTTTTTTAAATGTTTAGTAGAATTTTTGTGTGAAACTACCTGGGCCTAGGGATTTCTTTTTTAGGCTTTAACTATGGATTTATTTTCTTTAGTAGATATAGGATTGTTCAGGTTTTCTGTTTCATCTTGGGTGAATTTTGACAGTTCATGGTATTCAAGGAATTGGTCCGTTCTAGCTAAGTTGTAGAATTTATGAGCAGAGAGTTGTTTGTAGTATTCCCCTATTATCCTTCTAATGTCTGTGAAGTCTTTAGTGACATTTTTTATCTGATGTTATTTTATTTTTTTATTCTTTTTATTTTTATTCTTGATGTTAGTAATTTGTGTCTTTTTCTTTGTCATTCTTGCTGGCATCTTATCAATTTAATTGATCTTTTCAAAGGACAGTTTTTTAAATTAATTTTTATTGGAGTATAGTTGCTTTACAATGTTGTGTTAGTTTCTACTGTACAGCCAAATGAATCACCCATACATGTATACATATATCCCCTCCCTTTTGGACTTCCTTCCCATTCAGGTCACCACAGTGCGTTAAGTAGAGTTCCCTGTGCTATACAGTATGTTTTCATTAGTGATCTATTTTATACATAGTATCAATAGTGTATATGTGTCAATCCCAATCTTCCAATTCCTCCCACCCCTCCTCTTTGCCCATTGGTATCCATACATTTGTTCTCTATGTCTGTGTCTCTATTTCTGCTTCGCAAATAGGATTATCGATACCATTTTTCTAGATTCCACATATGTGTTAATATACTGTATTTGTTTTTCTCTTTCTGACTTACTTCACTGTGTATGACACTCTCTAGGTCTGTCCATATCTCCACAAATTACCCAATTTCGTTCCTTTTAATGGCTGAGTAATATTCCATTGTATATATGTACCACATCTTCATCTGTTCCTCTGTTGATAGACATTTAGGTTGCTTCCAGAGACATGATTATTTTTGATCATATTTAAGACAGTTGATTTAGAGTCTTTGTATAGTAAGTCCAATGTCTGAGCTTCCTCATGGACAATTTTTATCAATATTTTTCCTGTAAATGGGACATAATTTCCTGTTTCTTTGCATGCCTTATAATTTTTGTTTGAAACCTAGACCTTTTGAATATTATAATGTGATAACTCTGGAAGTCATATCTTCCTTCTTCCCTAGAGATTGCTGTTGTTGCTTATGGTGAGCTACAGTTATCTATTTATTTAATGACTTTCCAAATGAGTTTTTGCAAATACTGTGTTCCTTGTTGTGTGTGGTCACTGAAGCATCTGTTCCATTGCCTCAGCAGTCAGCTGAGGTTTCCTGACAGAATTTTCCTTAAATGCCTTAATTAAGCAGGCTTTTCTTTGTTAAGCATCCCCTTTGTTGTTATAAGTTTTTGATTGGATTCCAGAGTCCCCAAAAAGCTGATTATTGTAGTTTTTGACAGCTTAATGGTTGCTTAAGTGGAGGGACAGATACTTGGAGCTCCCAACTCCATCATTTTTGGAGGAGGCATCACTCCTCCCACCCTTGTATTTTTTTTTTTTTTTTTTTTTTTTTTTTTTTATGTCCGGGGGCTCAACTCTGTTACCAGTAGTCATTTCTTTCTAGGGACAATTAATAAATTGAAAAAAAAATTTTTAATGAGTCAAAGAGGTGTTTTACTTCTTTGCTCAAGGAGGAAGGCCTGAAAAATGGACTCATTTTCCTACAGAGAGACCCTTCTGGAAGGAAGTAGGAGACTGGATTCCTCTGATGAAGTAGAATTCTAGAGAAGTTTGAAGCTGATCAGTAGGAGGAATGGGAGTAGTCATTAGGAGGAAATATTCACTCTCACTTTGCTTCTCTTTTAGGTTTAGCAGTAGCAGAGTTTGACCTCATCAGTAGGACCTTTCTAGACCATTTTCCTATTAAACTGTATAGGTGTTGCATGTGTATGATAAAACTGGATGTTTCTATGTATTTATATAGGTTGAGATACTTATTATGTGTGTTTTGTCATTCGCATCATTCAGTTATAATAATCTTGTTCCCAATTCAGCCTAAGTGGTCTTTTTGTTTCCTTTGTGTGAATGTGTGAACCATTTCTTTTTCCATTAATTCAGCAAACACTTACTGAGCACCCACTCTTCATTATGTTCAGCTCCCTTAGTTTAAAATCAACTAATACATATCCTTGCCCTCACAGTAAATTGGGGATGACATTTACTAATCATCTCTTAAATACTATGTAACAACTCCAATAGAGGTATGCACAGAATACTGTGGAGAGTTGAGGACGCATCTGAATGAGATTAAGAGAAGAGGGAAGGCTTCTTTAGGATGTGAATCTAAAGCTGAATTTTGTATGGTCATTAACTCATGAAGTTACTCACTAAATGGATGTTGGGTGAGTGAAATCAGAGTTAGGTGATGCTGGGAGAAGGACATTTGCAGCAAGGGTACAAAAGTAGAAAGACATGAAAAGTATGTGGCATATTCAAGAATTCCTACAGTTGAGTATGGATTAAGTAAAGGGTCCACTTGTAGTGGGGTGGGAGGAGCTCAGGTGGGTATCATTCTGTCATCACCCTTCTGGATGAGATCTCATTTTACCCTGCTTTTCCCTCTCACTGCAGTTTACCCTTCCCTGGAGTCTGACGATGATGACCCTGCTTTGAAATCTCGACCCAAGAAAAAGAAGAATTCAGATGATGCTCCATGGAGTCCTAAAGGTGATCCAGTATTCTGTCCTTAAACTCTGTGGGGGTGGTTGGGGGGAAAATATGTCCCACTGGCTAGGTGGGACATTTAATATAGGAAGACACTCATGTGTTTATTCAGCAAACATTTGATGAGTGCCTGCTGTATGCCAGGTACCATGTTAGGTGCTGGAGCAAAAATGGATCAATAAGACACAGAGTTTGTGCACTCAGGTCAGCAAAATCAGAGGTAGTGGAGCATGTTGCTTTTGATATTACATGGCTTGAGATGAAAAGAGGAAGACCTTGAGCAGATTTAAGCAAGCAGTCTAAGGCTCCTGAGAACATTCTGCTACCATCATCCCAGCCCTTTGATAATAATATTGTTGTCAAAGGAGGGAAATTCTGCTGTTGAACTCTACAAGGCCCAAGACTCCTTAGATTGTTACCTGTACTGGCTGAGAGGCCATCTCTGAGGAGGGAAGAATGAATGAGTTTTGAGATGAATATGGAATTTAGAGGGTAATAAAAGAATTTTATTCGTCTCCCTGGCTGGGTGTTTTTTTCATTGGAGGGTATGTCAGTTGGCTTTTGCTGAATCAAACTATCTAAAACTTAGTGTCTTAGAACAATGGTTGATCATTTCTCATGATTCTGTAGGTTGGCTGAACTATTGTTCTAGTCTGGACCAGATTGCCTGGGGCTGGATGGTCTAAAAAGATCTCTTTCAGGTGTCCAGGACCTAATTTGGGGTGTCTGGGGCCTCTCTCCATGTGGTCTTTCACCCACCTGAAGGCCAGCCTAAGCTTTTTCACAAGGTAGCAGAAGGGTGTCCAGCAGCAAGAGAGGACAAACCCAATATGCAAGCACTTTTCAAGCCTCTGTTGTGTCATGTTTTCCATTGTCCCATTGCCAAAGCAAGTTACATGGCCAAGCCTTGATTCCAAAAGTGGAGAAATAGATTCTATCTCTTGGGAGTGGGAACTGCAAAGTTTTCCTATGCACACAAGGACATGTGAGCAAATTAAGAGCCATTACTGCAACAGTCTGCCACAGAGGGTGCTGGCATCGCAGTACCCCTGTGGTTCCCCAGGAAATAAAGGGTGTGCTGTCCCCACCCAGCCTTATTTGACCTTTCTGGTATTTGCTTGGGATTGGAGGAATGGGGTGGCAGGGCAGTCCTGAAAAGTGTTCTCTTAGTGAGTCAATCAGCAAATGTTTCTTTTTTCTTTCTTCAGGCCTATTTTCTGATTTTATTTGCTCCTATACTTTCTTGCTTTTTAGCATAATAGGAAATTTGGAAAATAGAGGAAAGTATAAAGAAGAAATCACCCATGATTCTGCCACCCAGAAGCAACCACTGTTAAGGTTTTCTTTTTTCTTTTTTTTTTTTGCCGTACGCGGGCCTCTCACTGTTGTGGCCTCTCCTGTTGCGGAGCACAGGCTCCGGACGCGCAGGCTCAGCGGCCATGGCTCACGGGCTCTGCCGCTCCGCGGCATGTGGGATCTTCCCAGACCGGGGCACGAACCTGTGTCTCATGCATCGGGAGGCGGACTCTCAACCACTGCGCCACCAGGGAAGCCCCATTGTTAACGTTTTGACATATTTCCTTCTAGTCTTTTTTCCTATGCATTTTTCTTTTTATGGTTGAAATCACAGTCGTATATCCTACTTAAAAATTTTTTTTGCCTTTTAATCAAAATAATGTGTATATCTGGTAGCAAACCAAATAGTACAGAGAGGTTTAGGATGAAATGCAATGGTCTTCTGCCTCTGCTTTCGCTACTTCCAATCCCTTGCCTGAGAGGCAGCCTTGTCATTTTCATTTTTCTGGTAGTTGCCTCCAAAACTCAAGATAATAGGGTTTATACCACCATTTCTTGATTTATTAACCTTTTTTTGATTTTTTTAAATTGGAGTATAAGTTGCTTTACAATATTGTGTTTATACTGTACAGCAAAGTGAATCAGCTATACATATATACATATATCCCCTCTTTTTTGGATTTCCTTCCCATTTAGGTCACCACAGAGCATTGAGTAGAGTTCCTTGTGCTATACAGTAGGTTTTCATTAGTTATCTATTTTATACAAAGAATCAATAGTGTATATATATCAATCCCGATCTCCCAGTTCATCCCACCCCCCGCCCTTTCCCCCTTGATTTATTAACTTAACCTCTGTTTCTCCTCCCATCGGCTTTTGTCAGTCTCTCTTGATTACCCACTTTCTAAGATATGGACATTAGTGCTGCTATTCTTTCTTTCTTCCTCCAACCTTCTATAAGCTGTACTTTTTTGTTTATATTGTCAAGGTTGTTACCATTGACTTGTAATTAATACTCTATGTTGACTAGAGGTTGACTGTAAAAGTTGAAAACCAGTAAATATATCTGGCCTTTTAAATTAATATATCATAAGCATATCCTTGTGCCGTTATTTATAAATAATACTTTAATGGCTACAAAATATTCTATCCCATGCATATACCTAATTTACCTTACCTCTTTAATGTAGGTCATTTAGCCGATTGCCAAGTGTTTACAATTAGTGGTAACATTTGGAGTGAACATTTTTGTATGTAGGTGTTTGTATCTCTATTTATATGCATAGGATAGATTCCCATGAAACTCTCAAAGGGCCAAGGTATATAAGGATGTCCAGTGAAAAGTCTCCCTCCCACCCCTGTTCCAGCAGCCTTCCAATTCCCCACCTGGAGTCAGCCACTATTACCAATTTTATGTGTATCCTTTTAGACGTAGTTTATCCATATACAAATAAATGCATGTATATATTTTCTTTCCCCCTCTTAACTCAATTGGAGACATACATTGCATATGTTATGTGCTTTACTTTTCTCACTTAACAATTACATGTTGGAGATTGTTTACACTCCCACAAACAATGCATGAGAGTGCTTATTTCCCTA
>NW_006771007.1:779701-803894 GCF_000442215.2 Lipotes vexillifer
CCACTACAATTTGTAAATGTGAATGTTTTAAAAGCTCTTGATATGTATTGCCAAATTGTTTTCCAGAAAGGTTTTACTAGTTTACGCTACCACCAGCCATATGCGAAAGTACTTGTTTATGAATCCTCACAGGCATTGAGCATATAGTTAAGAATAGTCTTTGCCTATGAGTAATAGGAACCTCTCAGGCATCCTCAGTGAGTGCTTATCCCCTCAGGGTCGCAAGATGGCTGCTTTAAGATCTACTTTTAAAAAAAAATCTCTTTGGCTGAAATTGTGTCACATGACCAAGATTATCTGCTAGAAAGGCCAAGAAGTGTAGTTTTTAGTTAGGTACATTGGTGTTCCACAAAATTATGTTTTTATTAGTAAGCAAGAAAGGGAGAATGATACTGGGTTGAAAACAAGCAGTCTGTATCATGGTATTTTTTTTTTTACATCTTGATTGGAGTATAATGGCTTTACAATGGTGTGTTAGTTTCTTCTTTATAACAAAGTGAATCAGTTATGCATATACATATGTCCCCATGTCTCTTCCCTCTTGCGTCTCCCTCCCTCGCACCCTATCTAGATGGTCACACCCTATCCCACCCCTCTAGATGGTCACAAAGCACCGAGCTGATCTCCCTGTGTTACGCGGCTGCTTCCCACTAGTTATCTATTTTATGTTTGGTAGTGTATATATGTCCATGCCACTCTCTCATCTTGTCACAGCTCACCCTTCCCCCTCCCCATATCCTCAAGTCCATTCTCTAGTAGGTCTGTGTCTTTATTCCCATCTTACCCCTAGGTTCTTTATGACATTTTTTTTTCTTAGATTCCATATATATGTATTAGCATATGGTATTTGTCTTTCTCTTTCTGACTTACTTCACTCTGTATGACAGACTCTAGGTCCATCCACCTCACTACAAATAACTCAATTTCGTTTCTTTTTATGGCTGAGTAATAGTCCATTGTATATATGTGCCACATCTTTATCCATTCATCCGATGATGGACACTTAGGTTGCTTCCTTCTCCTGGCTATTTTAAATAGAGCTGCAATGAACATTTTGGTACATGACTCTTTTGAATTTTGGTTTTCTCAGGGTATATGCCCAGTAGTGGGATTGCTGGGTCATATGGTAGTTCTGTTTGTAGTTTTTTAAGGAACATCCATACCGCTCTCCATAGTGGCTGTACCAATTCACATTCCCACCAGCAGTGCAAGAGTGTTCCCTTTTCCCCACACCCTCTCCAGCATTTATTGTTTCTACATTTTTTAATCATGGCCATTCTGACTGGTGTGAGAGGATATCTCACTGTAGTTTTGTTTTGCATCTCTCTAATGATTAATGATGTTGAGCATTCTTTCATGTGTTTGTTGGCAATCTGTATATCTTCTTTGGAGAAATGTCTATTTAGGTCTTCTGCCCATTTTTGGATTGGGTTGGTTGTTTTTTTGTTATTGAGCTGCATGAGGTGCTTGTAAATTTTGGAAAATAATCCTTTCTCAGTTGCTTCATTTGCAAATATTTTCTCCCATTCTGAGGGCTGTCTTTTGGTCTTGTTTATGGGTTCCTTTGTTGTGCAAGTGCTTGGAAGTTTCATTAGGTCCATTGTTTATTTTTGGTTTTATTTCCATTTCTCTAGGAGGTGGGTCAAAAGGGATCTTGCTGTGATTTATGTCATAGAGTGTTCTGCCTATGTTTTCCTCTAAGAGTTTGATAGTTTCTGGCCTTACATTTAGGTCTTTAATCCATTTTGAGCTTATTTTTGTTTATGGTGTGAGGGAGTGTTCTAATCTCATACTTTTACATATACCTGTCCAGTTTTCCCAGCACCACTTATTGAAGAGGCTGTCTTTTCTCCATTGTATATTCTTGCCTCCTTTATCAAAGATAAGGTGACCATATGTGCATGGGTTTATCTCTGGGCTTTCTATCCTGTTCCATTGATCTGTATTTCTGTTTTTGTGCCAGTACCATAGTGTCTTGATTACTGTAGCTTTGTAGTATAGTCTGAAGTCAGGGAGACTGATTCCTCCACCTCCGGTTTTTTCCCTCAAGACTGCTTTGGCTATTCAAGGTCTTTAGTGTCTTCATACAAAGTTTAAGATTTTTTGTTCTAGTGCCATAAAAAATGCCCTTGGTAATTTGATAGGGATTTCATTGAATCTGTAGATTGCTTTGGGTAGTAGAGTAATTTTCACAGTATTGATTCTTCCAATCCAAGATCATGGTATATCTCTCCATCTGTTGGTATCATCTTTAATTTCTTTCATCAGTGGCTTATAGTTTTCTGCATACAGGTCTTTTGTCTCCCTATGTAGGTTTATTCCTAGGTATTTTATTCGTTTTGTTGCAGTGGTAAATGGGAGTGTTTCCTTAATTTCTCTTTCAGATTTTTCATCATTAGTGTATAGGAATGCAGGAGATTTCTGTGCATTAATTTTGTATCCTGCAACTTTACCAAATTCATTGAATAGCTCTTGTAGTGTTCTGGTGGCATCTTCAGGATTCTCTAAGTGTAGTATCATGTCATCTGCAAACAGTAACACTTTTACTTCTTCTTTTCCAATTTGTATTAGTTTTATTTCTTTTTCCTCTCTGATTGCCATGGCTAGGACTTCCAAAACTATGTTGAATAATAGTGGCGAGAGTGGACATCCTTGTCTTGTTCCTCATCTTAGAGGAAATGCTTTCAGTTTTTCACCATTTAGAATGATTTTTGCTATCTTTTTCTCATATGTGGCCTTTATTGCATTGAGGTCGGTTCCCTCTATGCCCACTTTCTGGAGAGTTTTTGTCATAAATGGGTGTTGAATTTTGTCAAAAGCTTTTTCTGCATCTATGGAGATGATCATATGGTTTTCATTGTTCAATTTGTTAATATGGTGTATCACATTGATTGATTTGCATATATTGAAGAATCCTTGCATCACTGGGATAAATCGCACTTGATCATGGTGTATGATCCTTTTAATATGTTGTTGGATTCTGTTTGCTTGTTTTTTGTTGAGGTGTTTTGCATCTATATTCATGAGTGACATTGGTCTGTAATTTTCTTTTTTTTGTAGTATGTTTGTCTGGTTTTGGTATCAGCGTGATGGTGGCCTCACAGAATGAGATTGGGAGTGTTCCTTCCTCTGCAATATTTTGGAGGGGTCTGAGAAGGATTGGTGTTATCTCTTTTCTATATGTTTGATACAATTCACCTGTGAAGCCATCTGGTCTTGGACTTCTGTTTGTTGGAAGATTTTTAATCACAGTTTCAATTTCATTACTTGTAATTGCTGTGTTCATATTTTCTATTTCTTCCTGGTTCAGTCTTGGAAGCTTATACCTTTCTAAGAATTTGTCCATTTCTTCCAGGTTTCCCGTTTTATCGGCATAGAGTTGCTTGTAGCAGCCTCTTAGGATGCGTTGTACTTCTGCGTTGTTTGTTGTAACTTTTCCTTTTTCATTTCTAATTTTATTGATTTGAGTCCTCTCCCTCTTTATCTTGATGAGGCTGGCTAATGGGTTTTCAATTTTGTTTATCTTCTCAAAGAACCAACTTTTGCTTTTATTCATCTTTGCTGTTGTTTTCTTTGTTTCTATTTCATTTATTTCTTCTCTGATCTTTATGATTTCTTTCCTTCTGCTAACTTTGGGTTTTGTTTGTCCTTCTTTCTCTGGTTCCTTCAGGTGTAAGGTTAGATTGTTTATTTGAGATTTTTCTTGTTTCTTGAGGTATGCTTGTATAGCTATAAACTTCCCTCATAGAAGTGCTTTTGCTGCATCCCATAGGTTTTGAATCATCGTGTTTTCATTGTCATTTGTCTCTAGGTATTTTTTGATTTCCTCTTTGATTTCTCCAGTGATCTCTTCGTTATTTAGTAACGTATTGTTTAGCCTCCATGTGTTTGTGTTTTTCACGTTTTTTTCCCTGTAATTGATTTCTAATCTCATAGCATGGTCATAAAGGATGCTTGATATGATTTCAATTTTCTTACATTTACTGCGTCTGGATGTGAGAAGAGAGTGTAATCTTCTGTTTCTGGACGGAATGTCCTATAAATATCAATTAAATCTATCTGGTCTATTGTGTCACTTAAAGCTTCTGTTTCCTTATTTATTTTCATTTTGGATGATCTGTACACTGGTGTAAGTGAGGTGTTAAAGTCCCCCACTCTTGTTGTGTTACTATCGATTTCCTCTTATATAGCTGTTAGCAGTTGCACTATGTATTTAGGTGCTCCTATGTTGGGTGCATATATATTTATAATTGTTATATCTTCTTGGATTGATCCGCTGATCATTATGTAGTGTCCTTCCTTGTCTCTTGTAACATTCTTTATTTTTTTTAACATCTTTATTGGGGTATAATTGCTTTACAATGGTGTGTTAGTTTCTGCTTTATAACAAAGTGAATCAGTTATACATATACATATATTCCCATATCTCTTCCCTCTTGCGTCTCCCTCCCTACCACCCTCCCTATCCCACCCCTCCAGTCGGTCACAAAGCAACGAGCTGATACCCCTGTGCCATGCGGCTGCTTCCAACTAGCTATCTACCTTACGTTTGTTAGTGTGTATATGGCCATGCATCTCTCTCGCCCTGTCACAGCTCCCCCTTCCCCCTCCCCATATCCTCAAATCCATTCTCCAGTAGGTCTGTGTCTTTATTCCTGTCTTACCCCTAGGTTCTTCGTGACATTTCTTTTTCTTAAATTCCATATATGTGTGTTAGCGTACGGTATTTGTCTTTCTATTTCTGACTTACTTCACTCTGTATGACAGACGCTAGGTCTGTCCACCTCATTACAAATAGCTCAATTTCGTTTCTTTTGATGGCTGAGTAATATTCCATTGTATATATGTGCCACATCTTCTTTATCCATTCATCTGATGATGGGCACTTAGGTTGTTTCCATCTCTGGGCTATTGTAAATAGAGCTGCAATGAACATTTTGGTACATGACTCTTTTGAATTTTGGTTTTCTCAGGGTATATGCCCAGTAGTGGGATTGCTGGATCGTATGGTAGTTCTATTTGTAGTTTTTTAAGGGACCTCCATACTGTTCTCCATAGTGGCTGAACCAATTTACATTCCCACCAGCAGTGCAAGAGTGTTCCCTTTTCTCCACACCCTCTCCAGCATTTATTGTTTCAAGATTTTTTGATGATGGCAATTCTGACTGGTGGGAGATGATATCTCATTGTAGTTTTGATTGGCATTTCTCTAATGATTAATGATGTTGAGCATTCTTTCATATGTTTGTTGGTGGTCTGTATAACTTCTTTGGAGAAATGTCTGTTTAGGTCTTCGGCCCATTTTTAGATTGGGTTGTTTGTTTTTTTGTTATTGAGCTGCATGAGATGCTTGTAAATTTTGGAAATTAATCCTTTGTCAGTTGCTTCATTTGCAAACATTTTCTCCCATGCTGAGGGTTGTCTTTTTGTCTTGTTTATGGTTTCCTTTGCTGTGCAAAAGCTTTGAAGTTTCATTAGGTCCCATTTGTTTATTTCTGTTTTTATTTCCATTTCTCTAGGAGGTGGGTCAAAAAGGATCTTGCTGTGATTTATGTCATAGAGTGTTCTGCCTATGTTTTCCTCTAAGAGTTTGATAGTTTCTGGCCTTACATTTAGGTCTTTAATCCATTTTGAGCTTATTTTTGTGTATGGCGTTAGGGAGTGTTCTAATCTCATACTTTTACATGTACCTGTCCAGTTTTTCCAGCACCACTTATTGAAGAGGCTGTCCTTTCTCCACTGTACATTCCTGCCTCCTTTATCAAAGATAAGGTGACCATATGTGCATGGGTTTATCTCTGGGCTTTCTATCCTGTTCCATTGATCTGTCTTTCTGTTTTTGTGCCAGTACCATACTGTCTTAATTACTGTAGCTTTTTAGTACAGTCTGACGTCAGGGAGCCTGATTCCTCCAGCTCCGTTTTTCGTTCTAAAGATTGCTTTGGCTATTTGGGGTCTTTTGTGTTTCCATACAAATTGTGAAATTTTTTGTTCTAGTTCTGTGAAAAATGCCAGTGGTAGTTTGATAGGGATTGCATTGAATCTATAGATTGCTTTGGGTAGTAGAGTCATTTTCACAATGTTGATTCTTCCAATCCAAGAACATGGTATGTCTCTCCATCTATTTGTATCAACTTTAATTTCTTTTATCAGTGTCTTATAATTTTCTGCATACAGGTCTTTTGTCTCCTTAGGTAGGTTAATTCCTAGATATTTTACTCTTTTTTTTGCAGTGGTAAATGGGAGTGTTTTCTTGATTTCACTTTCAGATTTTTCATCATTAGTATATTGAAATGCCAGAGAATTCTGTGCATTAATTTTGTATCCTGCTACTTTACCAAATTCATTGATTACCTCTAGTAGTTTTCTGGTAGCATCTTTAGGATTCTCTATATATAGTATCATGTCATCTGCAAACAGTGACAGCTTCTTCTTTTCCGATTTGGATTCCTTTTTTTGCCTTTTCTTCTCTGATTGCTGTGGCTAAAACTTCCAAAGCTATGTTGAATAAGAGTGGTGCGAGTGGGCAACCTTGTCTTGTTCCTGATCTTAGTGGAAATGCTTTCAGTTTTCACCATTGAGGTTGATGTTGGCTGTGGGGTTGTCATATATAGCCTTTATTATGTTGAGGAAAGTTCCCTCTATGCCTACTGTCTGCAGGGTTTTTATCATAAATGGGTGTTGAATTTTGTCAAAAGCTTTGTATGCATCTATTGAGATGATCATATGGTTTTTCTCCTTCAATTTGTTAATATGTTTTATCACATTGATAGATTTTCATATATTGAAGAATCCTTGGTTTCCTGGAATAAACCCCACTTGATCATGGTTTATGATACTTTTAATGTGCTGTTGGATTCTGTTTGCTAGTATTTTGTTGAGGATTTTTGCATCTATGTTCCTCAGTGATATTGGCCTGTAGTTTTCTTTCTTTGTGACATCCTTGTCTGGTTTTGGTATCAAGGTGATGGTGGCCTCGTAGAAGGAATTTGGGAGTGTTCCTCCCTCTGCTATATTTTGGAAGAGTTTGAGAAGGATAGGTATTAGCTCTTCTCTAAATGTTTGATAGAATTCGCCAGTGAAGCCATCTGGTCCTGGGCTTTTGTTTGTTGGAAGATTTTTAATCACAGTTTTAACTGCAGTGCTTGTGATTGGTCTGTTCATTTTTTCTATTTCTTCCTGATTCAGTCTTGGCAGGTTGTGCATTTCTAAGAATTTGTCCATTTCTTCCAGGTTGTCCATTTTATTGGCATAGAGTTGCTTGTAGTAATCTCTCATGATCCTTTGTATTTCTGCAGTGTCAGTTGTTACTTCTCCTTTTTCATTTCTAATTCTATTGATTTGAGTCTTCTCCCTTTTTTTCTTGATGAGTCTGGCTAATGGTTTATCTATTTTGTTTATCTTCTCAAAGAACCAGCTTTTAGTTTTATTTATCTTTGCTATCGTTTCCTTCCTTTTTCATTTATTTCTGATCTGATTTTTATGATTTCTTCCCTTCTGCTAACTTTGGTGGTTTTTTGTTCTTCTTTCTCTAATTGCTTTAGGTGCAAGGTTAGGTGGTTTATTCGAGTTGTTTCCTGCTTCTTAAGGTGGGCTTGTATTGCTATAAACTTCCCTCTTAGAACTGCTTTTGCTGCATCCCATAGGTTTTGGGTCATTGTGTCTCCATTGTCAGTTGTTTCTAGGTATTTTTTTATTTCCTCTTTGATTTCTTCAGTGATCACTTTGTTATTTATTAGTGTATTGTTTAGCCTTCATGTGTTTGTATTTTTTACAGATCTTTTCCTGTAATTGATATCTAGTCTCATGGCGTTGTGGTCGGAAAAGATACTTGATACAATTTCAGTGTTCTTAAATTTAACAAGGCTTGATTTGTGACCCAAGATATGATCTATCCTGGAGAATGTTCCATGAGCACTTGAGAAAAATGTGTATTCTGTTGTTTTTGGATGGAGTGTCCTATAAATATCAATTAAGTCCATCTTGTTTAATGTATCATTTAAAGCTTGTGTTTCCTTATTTATTTTCATTTTGGATGATCTGTCCATTGGGGAAAGTGGGGTATAAAAGTCCCCTACTATGAATGTGTTACTGTCGATTTCCCCTTTGATGGCTGTTAGTATTTGACTTATGTATTGAGGTGCTCCTATGTTGGGTGCATAAATATTTACAATTGTTATATCTTCTTCTTGGATCGATCCCTTAATCATTATGTAGTGTCCTTCTTTGTCTCTTCTGATAGTCCTTATTTTAAAGTCTATTTTGTCTGATATGAGAATTGCTACTCCAGCTTTCTTTTGGTTTCCATTTGCATGGAATATCTTTTTCCATCCCCTTACTTTCAGTCTGTATGTGTCTCTAGGTCTGAAGTGGGTCTCTTGTAGACAGCATATATATGGGTCTTGTTTTTGTATCCATTCAGCCAATCTGTGTCTTTTGGTGGGAGCATTTAGTCCATTTACATTTAAGGTAATTATCGATATGTATGTTCCTATTCCCATTTTCTAAATTGTTTTGGGTTCGTTATTATAGGACTTTTCCTTCTCTTGTGTTTTTGTCTAGAGAAGTTCCTTTAGCATTTGTTGTAAAGCTGGTTTGGTGGTGCTGAACTCTCTCAGCTTTTGCTTGTCTGTAAAGGTTTTAATTTCTCCATCAAATCTGAATGAGATCCTTGCTGGGTAGAGTAATCTTGGTTGCAGGTTTTTCTCCTTCATCACTTTCAGTATGTCCTGCCACTCCCTTCTGGCTTGTAGAGTTTCTGCTGAGAGATCAGCTGTTAACCTTATGGGGATTCCCTTGTGTGTTATTTGTTGTTTTTCCCTTGCTGCTTTTAATATGCTTTCTTTGTATTTAATTTTTGACAGTTTGATTAATATGTGTCTTGGCATATTTCTCCTTGAATTTATCCTGTATGGGACTCTCTGTGCTTCCTGGACTTGATTAACTATTTCCTTTCCCATATTAGGGAAGTTTTCAACTATAATCTCTTCAAATATTTTCTCAGTCCCTTTCTTTTTCTCTTCTTCTTCTGGAATGCCTATAATTCGAATGTTGGTGCATTTAATGTTGTCCCAGAGGTCTTTGAGAGTGTCCTCAGTTCTTTTCATTCTTTTTTCTTTATTCTGCTCTGCAGTAGTTATTTCCACTATTTTATCTTCCAGGTCACTTATCCGTTCTTCTGTCTCAGTTATTCTCCTATTGATCCCATCTAGAGTCTTTTTCATTTCATTTATTGTCTTTTTCATCATTGTTTGTTTCATCTTTATTTCTTCTAGGTCCTTGTTAAATGTTTCTTGCATTTTGTCCATTCTGTTTCTAAGATTGTGGATCATCTTTACTATCATTATTCTGAATTCTTTTTCAGGTAGACTGCCTATTTCCTCTTCATGTGTTAGGTCTGGTGGGTTTTTATCTTGTTCCTTCATCTGCTGTGTGTTTTTCTGTCTTCTCATTTTGCTTATATTACTGTGTTTGGGGTCTCCTTTTTGCAGGCTGCAGGTTCGTAGTTCCCGTTGTTTTTGATGTCTGTCCCCAGTGGCTAAGGTTGGTTCAGGTGGGTTGTGTAGGCTTCCTGGTGGACTGGTCTAGTGCCTGTGTTCTGGTGGATGAGGCTGGATCTTGTCTCTCTAGTGGGCAGGTCCACGTCTGGTGGTGTGTTTTGGGGTGTCTGTGGACTTATTATGATTTTAGGCAGCCTCTCTGCTAATGGGTGGTGTTGTGTTCCTGTTTTGCTAGTTGTTTGGCATAGGTTGTCCAGCACTGTAGCTTGCTGGTCGTTGTGTGAAGCTGGGTGCTGGTGTTGAGATGGAGATCTCTGGGAGATTTTCACCATTTGATATTATGGAGCTGGGAGGTCTCTTGTTGTCCAGAATCCTGAAGTTGCCTCTCCCACCTCAGAGGCACAGCACTGACTCCTGGCTGCAGCACGAAGAGCCCTTTATCCACACAGCTCCTCAATATGGGATGATTCATTGTCTATTCATGTATTCCACAGGTGCAGGGTACATCAGGTTGAATGTGGAGCTTTAATCCGCTGCTTCTCAGGCTTTTGGGAGGTGTGAGGTCTTCTGCCAGCATTCAGTAGGTGTTCTGTAGGAGTTGCTCCATGTGTAGATGTATTTCTGGTGTATCTGTGGGGAGGAAGGTGATCTCCGCGTCTTACTCTTCCACCATCTTCCCCTCTCTCTCCCCAACATTCTTTATTATAAAGTCTATTTTATCTGACATGAGTATTGCTACTCCAGCTTTGTTTTGATTTCCATTTGCATGGAATATCTTTTTCCATCCCCCCACTTTCAGTCTGAATGTGTCCCTAGGTCTGAAGTGGGTCTCTTTTAGACAGCATATATATGGGTCTTGCTTTTGCATCCATTCAGCAAGACTGTGTCTTTTGGTTGGAGCATTTAATCCGTTCACATTTAGGGTAATTATCAATATGTATGTTCCTATGACCATTTTCTTAATTGTTTTGGGGTTGTTTTTGTAGGTCCTTTTCTTCTCTTTTGTTTCCCACTTAGAGAAGTTCCTTTAGCATTAGTTGTAGAACTGGTTTGGTCGTGCTAATTCTCTTTGGGTTTGGTTGTCTGTAAAGCTTTTGATTTCTCCATTGAATCCGAATGAGATCCCTGCCAGGTAGGGTAGTCTTGGTTGTAAGTTCTTCCCTTTCATCACTTCAAGTATATCATGCCACTCCCTTCTGGCTTGTAGAGTTTGCGCTGAGAAATAAGCTGTTAACCTTTTGGGAGTTCCCTTGTATGTTATTTGTCATTTTTCCCTTGCTGCTTTTAATAATTTTTCTTTGTCTTTGATTTTTGCCAATTTGATTATTATGTGTCTCAGCATATTTCTCCTAGTGTTTATCCTGTATGGGACTCGCTGTGCCTCTTGGACTTGCGTGGCTATTTCCTTTCCCATGTTAGGGAAGTTTTTGACTATAATCTCTTCAAATATTTTCTCTGGTCTTTTCTCTCTCTCTTCTCCTTCTGGTACCCCTATAATGCGAATGTTGTTGCGTTTAATGTTGTCCCAGAGGTCTCTTAGGGTATCTTCCTTTCTTTTCGTTCTTTTTTCTTTATTCTGTTACGCAGCAGTGAATTCCAGTGTTCTGTCTTCCAGGTCATTTATCCGTTCTTCTGCCTGACTTATTCTGCTATTGATTCCTTCTAGTGTAGTTTTTATTTCAGTTATTGTGTTGTTCATCTCTGTTTTTTCTTTAATTCTTCTATGTCTTTGTTAAACATTTCTCTTTTTTTTTTTTTTTTTTTTTTTTTTTTTTTTGGGGCTAAAGAGAACATCTCAGAACTCATTAAGTATTATGCTACTTAAATAAGATTTTTAACTTCCCTTGTTCTCCCTTTCGTTACATAATCAATAACTATTTTTTTTTTTTTTTTTTTTTTTTTTTTTGTGCTACACGGGGCTCTCACTGTTGTAGCCTCTCCCTTTTTGGAGCACAGGCTTCGGACGCGCAAGCTCAGCGGACATGGCTCACAGGCCCAGCCTCTCCGCAGCACGTGGGATCCTCCCGGACCGGGGCACTAATCCGTGCCCCCACATCTGCAGGCGGACTCTCAACCACTGCGCCACCAGGGAAGCCCTGTTAAACATTTCTTTTGTCTTCTTGATCTTTGCCTCCATTCTTTTTCCGAGGTCCTGGATCACCTTCCCTATCATTATTCTGAATTCTTTATCTGGAAGGTTGCCTATCTCCCCTTCATTTGGTTGTTTTTCTTGGGTTTTGTCTTGTTCCTTCATCTGGTACGTAGCCCTCTGCCTTTTCATCTTGTCTATTTTTCTGTGAATGTGGTTTTTTTCTCCACAGGCTGCAGGATTGTAGTTCTTCTTGCTTCTGCTGGCTGCCCTTCTCTGGGTTTTTTTTTAATTCTTTTTTTTTAGAATGATTAGTTATTATTATTTTAAACAAATTTTTGGCTGCACTGAGCATCATGCAGAGCTTCCCCGACCAGGGATCGAACCGACACCCCTGCTGTGGAAGCGTGGAATCTTAACCAGTGGACCACCAGGGAAGTCCTGTTTTTGTTTATTTAGGTATATCCTGATTTCTCCTTTTTTGAAGGATAGTTCTGCTGGATGTAGAATTCTTGGTTGACAGTGATTTTCCTTAAGCACTTTGAATATGTCATCCTGCTTTTTATCCTCCATAGTTTCTGATGATCAATAAACTGTCAATCTTTTATGTTATGAGTCACTTCTGTTTTGATGACTTCAAGATCCTCTCTTTGTCTTTGGTTTTGGTTATGATATGTAGTCTCTGAGTTTGTTGAACTTATTGGATATGCAGATTAATTTTTTTATCAAATTTGGAAAAGTTTCAGCCATTATTTCTTAAAATAGTCTTTCCACCCCTTTTTCTCTCTCCTTTTGGGCCTCCCATATGCATATGTTGGCAAATTTGATCCATCCCACATTGGCTCTGCTCATTTTCCTCATTCTTTTTTCTTTCTGTTCGTTAGACTGGATAATCTCAATTGACCTTTTTTGAAGGTAACTAAGTCTTCCTTCTGCCTACTCAAATCTTCTGTTGAAACCTTCTAGTGAAATTTTCATTTCCGTTACTTTTCAACTCGAAAATATCTATTTGATTCCTTTTTATGGTTTCTGTCTGTTTATTGGTATTCTTTATTTGGTGAAACGTCATTCTCATACTCTCATTTAGTTCTTTAGACATGATCTCCTTTAGCTCTTTGAACATGTTTGAAATAGGTGGTATAAAGTCCTTGTCTAGTAGGTCCAACTTTGTTCAGGTAGTCAGGGAGAGTTTTTATCCATTACTTTTTTCCTGTGTGTGGCTACCCTTTCCTGTTTCTTTGCATATCTTCTAATTTTTTTGAAAATTGAACATTTAAAATAATGTGGCAACTCTGGAAATCAGATACTCCCTGCTTCACTCCCCAGGGTTTGTGTTGTTGCTGCTTGTTGTTATTTGTTTATTTACAGAATTTGTTCAGAAAAGTCACTAAAGTAGAAGTTTCTACTCAGTTAGCTTAGTGGTCAGCTAACGATTGGACAGAGATTTCCTTAAATGCCTGGAACCAGTAAATCTCCCAGTGCTTGACAAGGGGCTCTATGTGCATGTTGGGACATACCTTCAGCACTCAGGCAGGCAATTTACAACTGTGCTTTAGCCTTCACTTCCTGCTTTGCAGCACCTCAAAGTCAGCCAGAGGTGAGTGCCTGGTATTTCTCAAGTCTTTCCTGATCATGCACACAGCCCCTATGCATGCATATGGTCTTTTAGATTCCCGGAAATATGTGAGAGCTTTTCTAATCCCCAGTGGATATCTCATTCCTCAACTTTTCCTTTTCAGCTTTTGGGTTGGTCTGTTGTTTGCCACAACTGTTATCCATCACCTTAAGTATCTGTGACATTAAGCACTTGCCTTTAAATATTTTTGATAAATGCTCCCCAGGGAGCACTAGGCTTTGGAAGAAAGCTCCAGCTCCTTTCTGTTCCCTACATCACTGGCAATATGGCCTGTTATTTTTCAAGGCTATCACTGAGCTCGGGAGAAGTGGATGGGTCTAGGGCAAGTTAAAATGCCACAAAACTCACTGCTTTTACTGAGATTCAGCTCTTTTTCTTAAATAAATGCTCTCCAGGTAGCTGTAAACCTTTGGTTAATTTCCAGAGTTCTGAAAATTTTTATTATGACAGTTTTTGCCAGTTTTTTCATTGTTTTAATTCAGAAGTGACGTTTTAGAAGTCCTTAACTTTGCCTTTTTTGTGGATTTCATCCATCATGACATATTAAATATTAGTTCAGTATGCATCTCTATGAAAATGACTTTTTCTTTCACAACCATAGTTCCATCATTTGACACCTAAGTAAAGTAACATTTATTTCCTAATATCATTTGATACCAAATCCTTATTCAAATTTCCCCCAGTTGTACCAAAAATAGCTTTTATAATTGGCTTATTTAAACCAGGATCTATTCAAGGACTACACATTTCATTTGATTATTATAATCTCTTAATCTCATTCACTATTTAAAATTTTTTATTATGAGAATTTTCAAACATCCATAAATGTAGGAGAGTACACAAACACCCATATTCTCAATACTTAGATCCTACAGTTGTAATATTTTTCTGTATTTGCTTCATTATCTGTATCTGTCTGTCTATAGTTTTTACTGAGCTACTTCAAAGTAATGTGCAGCCACCATAACATACTATAGTATGTTATGGTGGCTGCACATTAATACTTCCGTATCTCCTAAGAATAAGAATGTCCTCCTACATAACCACACTAACTTTGTTATACTTAACAGTTAATAATTCCCTAAGATCTTCTAATAAACCATTCTATGATCAGATTTTCTCAACTGTCCCTACAAAATGTCTTACATAGTTTTTTTTTCCCCCCTAAATCCAGATCTAATCAAGGAGGTTAATTTTTTTCAGATTAAAACAACTTGCTTATGTATTATACAGGTCAGGAATTTAGAAAGGACACATTGGGGACAACTTGTCTCTACTCCATGATGTCTGGGGCCTCAGCTGGGATAATTTGAAGGCTGGATGGCCAAGAGTTTAAATTATCTGAAGTCTCATTAACTCACATGTCTGGGGCCTGGGCTGGGTGGACTCAAAGACTAGAAGTACCAAGCAGAGTGCCAACATGTGACCTCTCCATGTGACTAGCTTCCTCACTGCCTGATGGCCTCAAGGCAATCAGACTTCTTATGTGGTTGCTCAGGGCTCTAAGTGTGAGTGTTCCAGGAAGCAGTGCAGAAACTAAAGTTGCCTTTTCTGACCTAGCCTCAGAAGTCATGCAGTGTCACTTCTGTCACATTCTATAGGCTACAAATGAGCCTGCTTAGGTTCAACGGGAGGGAACATAGACCCCACCTATTAATAAGAAAAATGTCAAAGAATTTGGGGCCATGTTTAAAAGCCACCACACACACAAAACTATGGAGAACGATATAAAATATACCCAAGAATCCATGACTGAAAATTGTGCGTTAACATTTTTGCTAGATTTGCTTCAGATCATTTTTTAAACAAGTAAAATATCAATATCACCTTTAAAGAAAGGACTTCAACCTCCTAAATTGCCTGTTCTAAAATCTGCATACTGCTTATACAGAAAGTCTCCTTTATAGCAATAACAATAGCTAACCAACCAAGGAATCTTTAAATCTAGGTCAGATACCACCACCACCTCTTTTTTTCCTGTGACATTGACTTTTTTCATTAATTAAAAAGAGTAAAATCCCATACACTCACCAATGAGAATCAACAGTTGTAAAGATTTTGCCATATTTGATTCATCTATAACTTTCTTCATTTTTTAAAAACTGTCTAAAGCAAATCCCAGATAGTGTCATTCCTTCCCCACCCCACCATGTACTTCAGTATGTATCTGTAAATTATACATTTTCTCACATAACCACTGTCCTGTCATCATACATAACAAAATTAATAATAATTTGATAATTCCCTGATGTTATCTAATACTAAGTCCATAATCAAATTTCCTTAATTGTCTAACAAAAAAAGGCATTTTCATAGTGGATTTGTTTAAATCAGGATCTGAACAGGGTCCATGTGGCATTTGGCTATCACATTTTCTGAGTATCTCTTAATCTAGAGAAGTCCTTTTTTGTTTGATGCTGTTGATTTGTTATAAAAACTAGTATAATTGTCCTTTAGCACATTCCATCTTCTAGATTTGTTTGTTTGCTTCTTTGTGACATTGTGTTTTTAAAGAAACCAGGCCAGTTATCTTATAGGATGACTGTTTGCCCTCAGTGTCATTTAACTTTTTTTTTTAATCTCTGTGTTTCCTAAAAACTGGAAGTAATATGAACTGCTTACTTGATGTTAGGTCTTGGCAAAACTACTTCCCAGGTAATGCTGTAGATTTCCTATTGAATTGCATTAGGAGGTGCATGAAGTTGGCCATCTTTCTGTTAGTGACAATAAGGGGTGATCTGATCTCATCACTGTAAGGTTAGTTTTTTTTTCTCAAGACTAGCAAGTCATCTGTGAGATAATAATTTGGTACTGTGTGAATATCCAATTCCCTAGAATCAGTTATTTCATTAGGGCTTACAAACCTGTGATTTTCTAATTTTATCATTCCTTTTACATTTATTAGCTGGCATTCGTCTGTAAAGAACAGCTTTCCCTCATCATCTGGGGCTGTTTGGTTATCCTGAAATACACTTCCTATGTAAAATGTGGGATGAGTAACTATTTTTTGATTCAAGATTGTTAAGGCATTATATAAAAAGGTTATACAAGAAGGTGATCTTCTTTAGGAACTCATAGCCTGGTTATTAGATAGATTAATACACATCAGCATTAGGGAATGATACAGGATAGTATGTGCTGTGTATTAAGTGACTTGTACATAAGTTCAGGGGAGGGGAGGGTTCAGTGTGAGCCAAAGAGGTCCTAGACGTTTTGCACAGAAGATTGATTTCAGCTTACTTTTGAATAATGGGCAGGTTTTAAAGAGGTGGCAAAAAGGGAAGAGGGCACTCCAGGCAGTATAGATGATGAGGATGAAGGCACAGGGAGAGAGGATGAGCTATACATGTTCTGGAGGTGTAATAAGGAAGCCATTCTGTCTGGAGAAGCTGAGGATATGGGAATGGAAATAAGGTTGGGGAGGTAGGTAGGGAGCAGAACATGGACAACTTTACATGCCAATTCAGGGAAATTAACTTTTATCCTTTAATCAGTGTGTGCTTTGTGTACCTTGGGCATTTGTGAATTAGCTTTTTACCCAATGGGAAGCAAAATCTGGCTTTGTAAAAAGCTAGAAGCAGGAAAACCAATGAGACCACCTTTGGGGGGCTCAGAGGTAGGGAATATGATTGTCATTCAGGTAAATGTCTTCATATTGTTCCCTCTGCAGCCCGTGTGACCCCAACTCTACCGAAGCAGGACCGTCCTGTGCGTGAGGGGACCCGGGTAGCTTCCATTGAGACAGGCTTGGCTGCAGCAGCTGCAAAGTTGGCCCAGCAGGTAAGTGCTGACACTCAGGCAATGGCCCTGCCACTGATTCCAATTTGATTTGGAGCCTCAAAACTCAGACCTCCAGGCTGACAGGATCTCACCGTTGTCTCATTGGGAAGTGGGTAACTTGTGATCTTTATCCATGGCAGTATCCCAGCTCCCTCCTATATCCTACATATACCAACTCAGTGACAAGCTACTTCCACAGGGCACGCCGTTGAAATGATTTAGGATGAAAGAAAATAGGGGGCCAGAGAAAAGCCCTTGAAAATATCACTTGCCTTTCTGGGTATGTGGAAACCTCTCAGATGGGAAGGACCAAGTCTGTCCCTGGGTGAGAGCTCTTGTCTTCAGATGAAACTCCAAGGAGGTGACTCAGTTGAGTACACTCAGTTTCTCAGTCTCTCATCAGATGCCTGATCTTCACCCCATGCTTCCCAAGAAAACTTCACCCACTAATTTTTGTCCTAGAATCAAGTTGACTTCCTAGCATGTTATAGTTTTCAAAGTTCTTAAATGTGCTTGGCAACCCTGAGAGCAGTTGGAAGTGAATCTTGTCGTTCTCTCCTTATCAGTATCCCCTTAGATCCTCATGCCACATCCTATAGCTTAGAGCATTTATTGAGCATCTGCTTTATGTTAGGTGCTTCCATGTGTCTCATGTAAACTGCTCAATAACCCTTTTCAATAGGTAATATTTTCATCATTTTACAGGTGAAGAAAATGAGGCTCTCTTTAAGTGACTAGTCCAGGATAATACAGCCAGTAAATGGAGGAGACAAGATTCAAACTCATATCCTCTAACTTCAGATTTCATGTTACTTGCTATTAAAATAAAGTGAAATAGTTAAATGTTTATATAATTCAGTAATTACATCCTATTTAAATAAAATTTAATAGAATGATGTTTTTCATATGATGTTCTGTGGAGTTCCAGAGTTTAGAAATGTTTTGGAGGCTATTGATGGAAGCCAGCAGAGACCAACCAGTACAGGCGGCCATTCTTTGTCCAGAGCTTTTCTCTATTATGTATATCCTAGTGCCGTGTAAGGTGTAATTTGAAAAAAAAAGGAAGTTTGACTGCTTTAAATGAACAAATTAATTAAAGGTGTGAAAACTACTCTTAGTGCCTTCTGTGGAGCTCACTTCTGGTTGAGTTGATCAGAGATGTATTCAAAGAAGATATTTTGAAATTGGGAAGGGTTTTGCAGGCTAAGCTTTTGGAGGGGAAAGGGAGGCATTCCAGGAGAAGGGGATTCCTTGGTAAGCACACAAGGCCCTCTTGATTTGCCCTCTGGTTACCTCTCCTCCCTGACCTTGTGTCAACCCTTCATGCATGCCCTTTACACCACCCATACTATTGCATTACAGTACTCATTGTTCATTCAGTGTATCAGACTGTCTCATGCCTCTGTGCCTTTGCACAAACTGTTCCCTCTGCCCATTGGGAATCATGCCCTCTCAGATGCCTTTACCTAACACCCCTTCACACCATCCACCACCAGTTTATTTCAGTGGCCTTCTCTGCTTCCATAGCATTCTCATGGTACTTACAATCATAAGTGTACTTTTCTGTTGTTCCTTATTAAACTGTAAGGGCCTCAAGGGTGAAGACATATCTTAATTTGACTTGGTATCCCTACTATGCTAAGCATGTGTTTAGTCTTTGTTGGTTGAGTGAATGAATGAATGAATAAAAGAATGAACAGATCTTTTTGGATTGGAGGCTTCTTGTTGGGGAATGGAGTAAGATAAATAGAGGTTAAAAATGAATTCTGGAGCCAGCCTGCCTGAGTTCAAATCTTCTCCCTCCCACTTGAGCAAGTTACTTAATTTCTCTGTGCCTCAGTTTCCTCATAGACTCTGTCTGAGGATTAGATGAGGTAATATATGTAAAAGCTCTGAGAACAGCACTTGCCACATGGTAAGTACTGTAGACACATTAGCTTTTCATCATTATCACTACAGGTTGGCTAGGTATAAGTGGCCAGACGATGGATGACCATAAATGTCAGGCCAGGGAGTCTGAACTTGGGTGGGGACTTGCTGATGGCCTTTTGAGATAAGGTGAAAGTGACCCAGTCATAAGATAGTCTAGTCTTCTGTGGGGGGGATCTGGATGAAGTATATGAAAGGGAGATTGGCAACAAAGGTAGAAATTTTTAAACTATGTGATCTAGGTATGAAGAGATAATTTCTGGATTCAGATGAGAGAAATGGGGGCAGAAATGCAGTTCTTGGTATGGATGGAGTAACAAGCATTTTGGCTGATAAAAGAGACTCTGAAGACAGATGGCTTGGGTCTGAATCACAGCTTGGCCACTTACTGTTCCTATAACCTTAGGAAAGTGACTTAACCTCTCTGTGCCAGCTTCTTCTCATAAAAATGGAATTATAATTATTTTTTTCTCATGCTTCATAGGAGTATTAAATGAGTTAAATTATAGAACAGTGCCTGGCATATATTACTAATATTATTATATTATATTATAATATAATAATAATAATAATAATATTCTCATCCCACAAAAATTCCTAAGGTAGCCACAGCCTGTCAGATCTTCTGAAGGCAGGAGTAGGCCTGTTGCCAAGAGAAGGCAAAGAAATGTAATCACTGAGTTGGTCTCTGTGGCTGTGTAGCATTTCAGAAGGTGAAGTTGTTCACATGCTCTCAGCACCACCTTTCCAGGTTCTCAGGGGTCCAGGTGCCCACTATAAAGGCACCCACTACACAGTGGATAGTATATTCATAGAGCAATGGATGGATGAAATCCAAGATATTGTGAGAAGTGACACAACTCCTTATTCATCCCTCCCATCCAAAACTGAGATTTTAAGATCCAGTGACCTGGAAGACTGTCCTCTATTAAAAGAAAAGACCAGCAAGAAGAGAAACCACTGTAAGAGATGAAGATAGAATAATAGTTTCTCATTTGTTGAGTACCTACTATGTGCTGTGTGTTTTATGTCATTATTTAATCTTTCTGGCAGCCCTGAAAACCAGCTATTGTTTTGCCCATTTTACAGATGAGGCAATCGAATTTCAGAAAGGTTAGTAACTTGACCAAGGTCATCCAACTTAGGGAGCACAAGCCTAGATTTGAACCCAAGTTTATCTCATTCCAAAGCTGCTACTCTTTCACTCGCAGATGTCCCATTTTGAGAATTGTGCAGGGTGGGTGTTCACATAGACCTAGTTGAATCCTGAACCCAACAACTGTTCAGCTGTGAGGCTTTGGGCTCATGTTACTTAATATCCCTGTACCTCAGTTTTCTCATCTGTAAACTGAGGGATTTTCCTTCTCAGGGCTGTTCTAAGGAGTAAATGAGGTCAAACATATAAAGTGCCTCAGCTGCTGGTGTAAATTTAGCTATTATTATTAGTCATGTCCATGGTTCACCTCATAAGTGGCAATTCTAGGACCAAAACCCAAGTCTCTGAACTCATTTACCCTTCTGTTGACACTGTACTGGTTAGTAGCAGTGTTGACTTAAGAATGGTTGGTACCAAAGGACCTGAGGTATTGGAAGGCCTGTGTGTTGTGTGTACATATATCCAGGCTAAGCTTGGAGTAGGGGCAGGTTGTAGAACCACACTGACTGCTGTCTAGATTCCTTTCTGGGAAATTTCTTCTCTTTTCTTCACTCCTAAATTCTCCCCTCCCATTTGGCTTGTGTTTCAGGAGCTACAGAAGGCCCAAAAGAAGAAATATATCAAGAAGAAGCCTTTGTTGAAGGAGGTAGAACAGCCTCGCCCTCAAGAGCCTAATCTCAGCATGGCAGTACCAGCCCCAACTCTGGCCACTACACCCCAACTTCTCACCTCCTCCTCGCCCCTGCCTCCCCCTGAGCCTAAACAAGAGGCCCTCTCAGGAAGTCTTGCTGACCATGAGTATACTGCTCGTCCCAACGCCTTTGGGATGGCCCAGGCAAACCGCAGCACCACACCCATGGCCCCTGGTGTCTTCTTGACCCAGCGGCGCCCTTCAGTCGGCTCCCAGAGCAATCAAACAGGACCAGGTATGACTGCCATATGGTTGTAGAACTGAGAAGGATCTTAGAGTCACTGGCTTCAAACCCTTAAGCATTCTGGTAAATGAGAACACCTGGGAGGGACAGTGATGGGCAACCTAAGATACTTGGACTTGACCTCATAGGCCATGAAGAGACATTGACTGGTGTTAAGCAGAGACAAACCCAGATGTGGGTTTGGAAAGATCCTTCCAGTGGGCCAGAGTGGAGGGTGGGTTGAAGGTGGGAAGTCTATGAAGGAGGCACATACACAAGTCCAGGCTGCAGTGAAGAGAGGCTAGGGCTCTGGCAGAGGGAATGAAGGAGGAGATAAATTGATCAAATATGGAGGAGGTCACATGGGACACGTGATTGATGTGGTGATGTGGTGATGAGGTGATTTGATGTGGGGAAAGAGGAAGTGGGGAGGGCTCAAGCCCTCCTTTTCCTCACTTTGACTCTGAAAGCCCAGTCCCTAGAGTATGCAGCTCAAGGGTGATGAGATTGGTGCGGCATTGGGATGATGAGGGTGGGGTTTCTAATGATACAAGGCCCTGGGAGTGGCAACTTCAGGGACACTGAGCTATAATCACTAACCAGGCACTTGTTCAATCCTGGTGGGCAGGATAAGATGGAGAGGCACAATCACCTTGCAGAGGTTAGGAAGGAAAATGATTGGGACCAAAGAAATCAGTGGGGAAAAGTAACCAGACAGAGTAACCAGGGAGTCTGTAGCCACTGCAGGAGGTCATAGGAGGAAGAGCCAAAGCATGTGGTGTTGGGTTGGAGTAGTTAAGGAGGGCCTTTTGGCCCAAGATGGTCCTGGAGCCAGGCATAAGGATGGGGAGACTCTGTGGGCAGAGGAACAGAGGAGGGGGTGGCCCAAGGACAGTTGGTGCTGGAGCTGCTGCTGGCACCCTTGCCATACCCTTTGCTTACCTCTCCCTTCCCCCACAGGAAAGCGTCCCAAAAAGGGCCTGGCTACAGCAAAGCAGAGACTCGGCCGTATCCTGAAAATCCACAGAAATGGCAAACTGCTTCTGTGATCCCCTTTGTGTCCTGCCCCTCACCCCTTCACCCCCATTGCCTTCTCCGTTGTCAATTCTCGGGGCACTCCTGGATCCTACCTGCCCCGGACAAGGTGCTGAGGCGCATTGTCCTGCTTTCTTGGAACTGACCAAAGGCACGGACTCTCCCATGGGCCCCTTCACCTACTCCCTCAACTCCCTTCCCCACTTCCACTGGAGCATCCTGCCTGCCTTTTGCATATCTCTGAGTAGCCAGTAAATGGGAGAGGTTTCCAGCTGACTAGAACCCTCTTTTCTGCTGCCCCAATCCATTTCCCTTTCACCAGCTTTGTCTGCCCTTTACTGTCATCCCCACTTAAAGCTGGAAAGCAGGACGAGGAGAGTCATGAGGAGAGCCTGGGCCCCTCGGTATTTCCCTGGTCATGAAGTGGGAGGCCCAGTGCTCAACACTTTCTGCGGCTCCATCCCTGTCTCCAGAAGCCTGCCCACCTCTGCCCATTCTCCTGCCTCCTCTTAGCCCAATGGATGTGTCCCACTCAAGACTCGTTCCTGGGAGAAGGCTCTGGCCTCTGCCCCCTCTTGCCAAATGCTTCATGGAAATAAAGAGGAGGGCCCAGAGTCTTCTTACTGCCCCACCGTGGGCCATTTCCAGAGTGGCCTAGAAAGGCCATGGGCTGACTTCATTCATCCTCGGGAGGAAGAGAGATTCCTGTCACTTCTCAAGGTGGGGAGAGGACCAACACCCAAGACTTTGACCGAGACTTTGTAGCCTATTGGAGGAAACTACTTTTGGGTGGCTACAGACGAAGCCACCTCTCCCAGGGTGAGCTCCAGGGATTTGCCTAGAGTTTGAGGTCCTGCAGAACATTATCCACATAGCTTTGGCTGGGCCCCAGGAGGCAAAAACCATCTCCCAAACGCCTTGAAAGCATCTGCCACTGAAGCAGATAGCCCTTGCTCTACGGCCTGATCCCTTCACCCGTACCACAGAGCACAGCCTGGACCTTCTGGAGAGGATGTGGCAGGACAGCTCACCCCAGGTTCTCCATCAGGAGCCTCCCTGCTTCTCTCCCCACCTTGAGGTCTTGGTCTGAAGAAGACTTCAGAACTCACATCTTCACTCCTGGACCTTTACACTCCCAGATGTCAGGTGGACGCTCAAGTAGAGTGCTGATATGGGGGGACCCCGAGCCTAGGAGCGGAGATGCCCACCTGTAAAGGAGCAGATCATCTGAACCTCCCACCCCCTCTTCCCTTTGTGAATGTTTCTATTGTCCAGACAGTGCCCACCCCCTCCCTCACCCTCCCCCAGCTCCCTCCACCTCCACCTGTCTTGCCTCTCTGGTGACCTGGACTGGATGGAGAATGTCTCCCTCTTTCCATTTCGGCACTGCCCAAGTGGAGTGCTTCATTGTCTTCTACCCCCCACTTTAACTTCACCTCAGTTTTCCCAGTGCTTCTGGGGAACTTAACAGCTACCGTGCAGGCCACAGGGAATATGTGAGGCTTCCCTGGTCGTCTTTGTGTCTCCAGTTTATCTTTCTTTTCTCCACAGCCTGACATCTACTCTCCTTCCTTGGAATCAGGGGTCCCTTAGCCCCATTTCCTTTTCCTATCTTGGGGGCCCCAGGGGCCAAGCAGTCCTCCATCTATTCACACCAAAGGCAAAAAGGCCTGGCTACCTCCCCCTTAGCACGTGAGGTTCCCACTCCCCTTCCCTCTGTTTCTGCCCAGCTTTGCTTTTCTTGGGGATTTCAAAGCAACAGAGGGTAGTGAGGGGAGGGAAGGAGGGCAGCCTGTGTCCCTGTGTAGGCAACTGCCTGACTAGGCCCTGACTGCTGTAACCAAGACCAGGACCCCAGCCCTTCTGCCCATTAACACCCCCCTCCCCTTGATCTTTCAAAGGCAGCTAATTGCTAGCATATCCCGCCCTGGTTCCAGGCCTCTTTCCCTTCTGTTTCTTTGTTTAAAGTTTTGTGGAGCTTAAACCCAACCTCCATTTGACTGGGTTTCTGTTTAATTTAGTTGGGCTCTCAGAGCTGGCTGTTTGTTGTTTTGTGTTTTAAATGAAAAGCAAGTTTACCCTCAGATTTACGCTTTTCCAAAGAGGCTAGTGTGCTTTTTTTTTTTTTTTTTTTTTATTTTTTAGTTTTTAAGG
>NW_006771007.1:803922-813372 GCF_000442215.2 Lipotes vexillifer
CTTTCCCTTCTGTTTCTTTGTTTAAAGTTTTGTGGAGCTGAAACCCAACCTCCATTTGACTGGGTTTCTGTTTAATTTAGTTGGGCTCTCAGAGCTGGCTGTTTGTTGTTTTGTGTTTTAAATGAAAAGCAAGTTTACCCTCAGATTTACGCTTTTCCAAAGAGGCTAGTGTGTTTTTTTTTTTTTTTTTTTAATGTTTCAGGTTCTAAGTGAAGTGAGTTGGGGAGGGGTTGGGAGTGGTTGTAACCAAGGTTTAGAACATGATGAGAGAGTTACCTCTGGTCTCCAATCCCCAGCACAGAGCTGGGGCTTGGATAGGGGGCAGGGAGAGAGGATTTCTATTCACCTTTAATATATTTTTACAAAAAAAGCAATTTAAAAACAAGCCCACCGCTTCTGTACATGTCTAAATATATTTTTAGAAGTGGGTAGGATTGTGAATTTCTGATGCAGGGCCTTTTTATAAACAGGTTAGAATAGCATCATACAGACTTCTCTGTTGTTTTTTTTTCCCCTGTTTTTTTCTTATGTTGTGTTACTAATGTAATTTATATATTTTTTTTAGATCCTCCCTTTCCTATAGAGATAAAAGTGATATATCTTGGCAATTGCTTTGCTCAGCATTCTTTTTTTTTTTGGTGGTGTTGGGAGTGGTGGGGTGTTGGGGTCCAGGAGTACTGCCTTCTCTTTACATTCTGTCTCTCTCATCAACTCACCTCTTCCCTAGTGCACAGCCTTATGCCTGAGGTGGGGAGGGGACAGGATCCCTGCCCTCACAAGAGACACAGTTCACACACCAAAAACAGTCAAAAGTATAGTGAGCAGAAAAGAAAGGGGTGCAACAAGTCAAAGGGGCCTGACAAGTTTGTTGGGAAGGCTTTCCATGGCTTCCATGGGCAGTTTTTACTGGCTATACCTGTATCCTCTTTCTGTGAATGTGAAGTTTTATTTTTTTCTTCCTCTTCTCTCTCTCTCTCTCTCTGACATGTTTCTCCAAGCTGAACCTGATTACTGTGTTTAGGGCCAGTGCAAGGGATATAATTATTAGAGCTAGCATATCATGCTCATTTCCTTGTGCCAGATACCTCTTAGTGTTCTATGTATATTGATTCATTTCATCATCACCAGTATCTTCATGCTACTGATGAGGAAACAGGCAAAGGAAACTTCCGGCATCACACATCGTACGTTGTGGAGCCAACCTGGTTCCACATTCTGTGTTCTTATTACTCTGTTCTAGCACCTCTCACTGATAACCACTACCATTTAAGTGCCTCTTCTGTGCCAGGCGTTGGGCTAGGGATTTTACCTAGGATATGTCATTTAATTCTCACTGACAATCCCAGGAGATAGTTACTAGCCCTATTTTACAGTGAAGGAGACTGAAGCTTGCCACTGGCCTTCCACAACAGGATCTCCCTGATGCCAAAATTCATGTTCTTTCCTCTCATCATGTTAGAAAAATTTCAGCAGCTCAATGACCCAACAGAAGTTTATTGAGCACTTGTGTGCAAGACGTAGCATTGAGAGTTGTGTCCTGAGGAGAGCCCTTGGGGTGATGTCAGAAGCCTCAGTTCCAAATTTACCACCACCTGGACTCTATGACCGACAGCAGGCTGCTTACTGTCTGAGGGTCACTGTAAAAGAAGTTTGAACCCAATCAGGATTTCTTCATCCTGGAGATTTTGCTTCTGTAGGCTCTGGGGTGAGGCTGGCTGGGTTTGGCACCTACTGGCTAAATGACCTCCTCCAGCTCTCCCAATATGAATCTTGGTATTGGGCAGGATTTGGATAGAGAAGGTTCTTGTCTGTGCATGGGGGAACTGTGTCTCCCAGTAGAGAGGCAACAGGGAAGAGAGGAGGGCTTTTAGAGCCCTTGCAGGAATGGTGGGCTGGGTTCTCTCTGTCACCAACTCCCACCCCACCCTTTCCAGTAAGGGGCCAAAGCATTGTCACCAGCCTCAGGTTAGAGGATAAGCTAGAGTCTTGGTCACCTTACTCCTCATCTAGGCAGGAGGTACCAGCAGATGAGAGGCTTCTGTCTAAAAATTGGAAGGAGAACAAGAACACCCAACTTCAGTCTTCTCTCTTCCCAATATGGAGTGGTAAAGTGCACAGGACTTGTCACTAAGAGCCTGCCTTCTCAATGATTAACCAAGTAATTTGGGGGAGATTGCTTGTCTTGATATCAGATGGAATGATCTCACCTATGGAGCCCTGTAATGCATGGTCACTCCTAAACTTTCTGGATGCTGTGAATTCCCATACTGAATCCTCTAGCCCTGACCTGTCCTGAGTACACATCACACACACTTCTGCTTGCCTGTATTGTGTTCCCTGCCTCAAGTACACAGGCTCCTCCCTTTCCATCAGGACCCCATTCACACCCAGTTGACTGAAATGGCACTTGTCTCCAGTAAGCTGAGTGGAGAAGAGCACCGTATGGTACAATGTGATGATAGAGATAAGCACAGGATGCTGGTCAGGGAATCTGTCCCAGGGAAGCTGGGAGTTCAGACAAGGCTTCCTGTCAGGGGTGGTGTTTAAGCTGAAGGATGAAAATTAATTAGCCAGTCAGGCAGAGAACAGTGGGAAGAGTATTCCAAACCAAGGCAATAGCATGAATAAAAACAGAAGAGGCAAAAAAAAAAAATCCATGTGCATATAGAGGACAGGCAATTTAGTATAACTGCAGCTGTAACTTTCATCTGGGGGAACGTATGCAGTCTCCAAGAAGGAATGTATAGTTTGAGAAGGCATGTGATCCAAATTGATTAGTTTTTAGGCACAATATTTATTTTAAAACCTCAGATAATGGAGGATATGTAATTTGATGTTTGTCGAAAGACATAGCTGTATCCCATGAATGACAGAGAATCATTAAAGGGGTTTAAGCAGAAAATGGTATGATCCAACTTGCTTTTTAAAAAGATCCCCTTGCCAGTTATAGGAGTGGATTAGGAGGGAGAGAGATGAAGATAGGGAGATAAGTGAGGAAGTTACTGAAAGAGGGGTGGGGAGGGCACCATCTTATCTTCTAATGCCCCATCAAATGCCACTTCCCTAAGCAAGTCTTCACCCAACTCTGCAGTCGATTCTGACCTTTTCTTGACTTCTACATCTCATAAAGGGTGGATATTCCAGGCCATTTTCAGGAGGCATAACCATGGAGTCAGCCGCTTATACAACCCAAGTGATAGAAGTTGCACCCCCCCTATCCCCACTTTCAGCTTTTTAACTCTCAAGAAAGCTCTCCTTTCCTATAGGACCACAACATAATGCCAGCCCTCACCAATGAATGTGATAAGAGAGATACAATACCCATTTTGTATTTTCCTTGTCAGGAGTCCAGCAAGCCTCCATCACATTCCATTCCATTCTACCATACACAGCCTTTCAGGGTTATCTCCCCAAAGTCCTCTCTTCATCATCTCTTCCTGCATAAAAACATCCATGGCTTCCCACTGCTTATTACACCTGGGTTTCAAGGCTTTTCAAACCTGGCCCAACCTGGAGGCAATGGGCTGTGGTGGAAGGAGGATGTACCTGGGAGCTGAGAAAACAAATGACTCGATTCCAACTCTGCCACCTATGGGATATTGAGCTGGCTACTTCATGTTTCCTTGACTCAGTTTCATCATCCATAACATGAAGATATAGTTCCTACCTCATAGTATTGTTGGGAGGAATTATATCAGTGTCATTAAAGAATTTAATTCTATGACGAGCACTCAGGTCATTGGTAAATCTAGTTTAATTTTCCCCTGTTAAAATTTGCCCAACAAGGCCTATAATCTTATAAAGATTACAGAAAAAGTAAGCCTTTAAAGGAATCAGAATATTTCAGCCTGGGGTGGGAAATCAAGTTGGCTTCATGAGGAACATGTTTGAAGGACATAGAAAGATAGCTGAGTCAATAGGTGTGGTGAGCCTTACACTCTGTAGAGGAAATACAACTAAATCTATGACACAAAGTTGCTGGAAGGTGCCAGAGTATCATCCATGCCAGTTCAATATCATTGGTTCAGTTCTACAATGGTTTATCAAAGCTTATTTTGTGTCAGGCCCTGTGCATGCCTTTGGAGGACTTAATCCTAAGGAGCATGTGGTTTAGTACACAGACATGGAAACCCAAGTACAGCAATACTAGGATAAATACTGTTAGAAATAAGTATAGGGTGCTATGGGAGCATGAAGGAAGGAGACCAAACCCAGTCTGAGGAGCAGGAAAGTCTTCTAGGAAGAAACATCACCTGAATTGACTATTGAAGGGCAATTCACCAGGCAAGGGAAGGCAGAAGGATGAGTTGGAATAGAGCATTACAAGCAAAAGGAACAGCATAAGCAAAAGTAGAAAATCAAAGCAGCCTGGTTTGTGGGTGGAACTACAAGACGTTGAGTTGAGTTGGTGTACTGGGGTGAGATGGCAAATGTTGGGGGATGAAGCTGAAGAGGTTGGCAGGAACGCAATCATGAAGGTCTGATTTATGTTTCAGAACGTTCTTTCTGGTGATCGTTGGGGTGGGGAGAGACAAAAGCGGGTTAGTGTGGAGGCCAATGTGAGGGTGGTTGCAAGATTCCAATTAAGATGCAGTGAGGTCTAAACCAGGGCAGTGACTGTGAAGATACTAGAGATGTTAACCCACACCTCCCTTTTTTATTTCCCTGATATTTTACTGTGAACATTTTCAAGCATTCAGAAAATCAAAGTAATTATACAGTGAATACCCATATATTTACCATCTAGATTCTACATCAGTGTTTTACTATACTTGGTTTGTCAAATATATCTATCTATTCATCCATCAACCCATCTTATTTTTTATGCATTTCAAAATTTGATACCTGTAAACCATTCTCTTAAACACTTCTGCATGCATGCCATAAACTAGAGTTCAATATATGTTTGTGATTCTTTTTTAGCTAAAATATTCACACAATGAATACAACTTTCACATACTTTAAGAGTATAATTTCATGTTTTCATAAATGTATATACCTGTGTAACCCACACCCCTATCAAGACACAGAACATTACCATCCACCCAGAAAGTTCCCACATGTCTCTTCCCAATCACAGCCCTTCTTCCTGCCACAGTAGGCCTTGAGTTTGAAAGGGTAGGATTTGAAAATAGATGATCCAGGAGGAGAGTCTGGGTGGCTTCCCTTTTCAGCAAAGTCATGAAGGCAGGTAGCCATGGGGTATACACAAGCATTAGTAAACAAGCTTGGATGGATGGATGCCTTTCAACCTCCCTCCTCTACCCCTCCTGAGCCTCATCTTTATGGGTCAATTCATGAAACGGTGAGGCAGAGAGGAATTGAGTCAAGCGACTGCCGGGCCCTCAGGAACTAACAATCTTATTGGGGAGACAGAGAGAAACACGGTCATAATTCCATGTGACAGATATTGAATGTTGCATTGTACCAGGGTCAGTGCTATAACAGAGGAAAGAGTGGAAAGTGAGATAAAATGACACAGAAGTTCCACAAGGGTTTGGGGTGTGTGTAGGTGGGGGGAAGAGGGGAGAGATAAAGCGAGTGGCTCAGACTCTTGGGAGGGACTGGAGGAGCTCAAAGGAAAAAGGGAGGAAGAGCATTTAGGAGCCATGAAAATTTACCTGGAGGTGAAAGGACTTAAATCTTGAATGATGTTGACTTTGATAATATGTGTGGTAGACACAAAGATATTTTAAGTTGCAAGTAACAGAAAATGCAAGTCAAGCATGGGACATTGGCTTATGTAATTGAAAAGCCTAAAAGTATGTGGATTTTAGGCACAGTTTAATCAGAGCTTTCATATGTGTTAGCTTTGTCTTCAGGATATTTCTTCATGGTTAAAAGATGGCTTCACACAACAGCAAAAGAAAACATAAAAACAAAACAAAACGAAAAGACAACCTACAGAATGGGAGAAAATATTTGCAAATGATAAAACAGACAAGGGCTTAATCTCCAAAATATACAAACAGCTCATACAACTGAACAACAACAACAAAACCAAACAACTAGGGACTTCCCTGGTGGCACAGTGGTTAAGAATCTGCCTGCCAAGGCAGGGACATGGGTTCGAGCCCTGGTCCGGGAAGATCCCACATGCTGTGGGGCAACTAAGCCCATGTGCCACAACTACTGAGCCTGCACTCTACAGCCCATGAGCCACAGCTACTGAGCCCACGTGCCACAACTACTGAAGCCCACACACCTAGAGCCTGTGCTCTGCAACAAGAGGAGCCACCGCAATGAGAAGCCCGTACACCACAATGAAAAGTAGCCCCCACTTGCTGCAACTGGAGAAAGCCCACATGCAGCAACAAAGACCCAACATAGCCAAAAATAAAATTAAAAACAACAACAACATAAAACAACCCAATTGAGAAATGCGCAGAAGACCTTAATAGAAATTTCTCCAAAGAAGACATACAGATGGCCAGTATGCACATGAAAATATGCTCAACATCACTAACTATTAGAGAAATAGAGAAAGCAAGACTACAATGAGATACCACCTCACACCGGTCAGAATGGCCATCATTAAAATGTCTAAAAATCACAAATGCTGGAGAAGGTGTGGAGAAAAGGAAACCCTCCTACACTGTTGTTGGGAATGTAACTTGGTGCAGCCACTATGGAGAACAGTATGGATGTTCCTTAAAAAGCTAAAAAGAGGGTTACCATATGACCCAGCAATCCCACTCCTGGGCATATACCCAGACAAAACTATCATTCAAAAAGATACATACACCCCTATGTTCATAGCAGCACTATTCACAGTAGCCAAGATATGGAAACACCTAAATGTCCATTGACAGATGAATGGATAAAGAAGATGTGGTACATATATACAAAAAAGAATGAAATAATGCCATTTGCAGCAACATGGATGGACCTAGAGATTATCATACTAAGTAAGTCAGAAAGAGAAAGACAAATACCATATGATATCACTTATATGTGGAATCTAAAATATGGCACAAATGAACCTATCTACAAAACAGAAACAGACTCACAGGGCTTCCCTGGTGGCACAGTGGTTAAGAATCTGCCTGCCAATGCAGGAGACATGGGTTCAAGCCCTGGTCCGGGAAGATCCCACATGCTGTGGAGCAACTGAGCCCGTGCACCACGACTATTGAGCCATTGCTCTAGAGCCCTCGAGCCACAACTACTGAGCCTGTGTGCCACAACTACTGAAGCCTGCATGCCTAAAGCCCATGCTCTGCAACTAGAGAAAGCCCATGCACAGTGATGAAGACCCAATGCAGCCAAAAATAAATAGATAAATGTATTTAAAAATACCCCCCCACCCACACACACAGACTCACAGACATAGAGAACTTGTGGTTGCCAAGGGGGAGTGAGGTAGGGGAGGGAAGAACTGGGAGTTTGGGATTAATTAAAAAAAAACAGATGGCTGCACACAACACAGTGCTTTCACTTGTGCTCATTTGTCATCTTATACATTGTCTCTGGTGAAGTGCCTGTTGAAGTCTTTTGATATTTTTTTATTGGGTTGTTTGTTTTCTTGCTATTGAGCTTTGAGAACTTTTTATATATGTAGGATACAAATTCTTTGTTGGATATGTGATTTGCAAATATTTTCTCCCAGTCTGTAGCTTGTCTTTTTATTCTCTTATCAGTATCTTTTGATGAGCAACAGTGTTTAATTTTGATAAATTCCAATTTTATTTATTTTATGGATCATCATGTTTAAGAGTTATTTGACTAACCCTAGGTCATGAAAATTTTCTCCTATGTTACCTTCTAAAAGTTTTATGTTTTACATTTAGATCTATGATCCATTTTGGGATACTTTTTGTATACTGTAAGAGGTTGAGGTCAAGGTTCTTTTTTTGCCCATGAGGTGTTCAATTGTACCAACATCACTTGTTGAAAAAACTGTCTCTGTTGAATTGCTTTTGTCCCTTTGTCAAAAATCAGGTAGCCGTACTTGTGTGGGTCTATTTCTGTAATCTCTAGTCTGTCCCATTAATCTTATGCTTCTATACTTCCACCAATACCACACTGTTTTGATTGTAGCTGTATAGTAACACTTAATATCAAATAGAGTTATTCCTCCCACTCCATTCTTCTTTTTCAAAATGGTTGAGCTATTCTAGGGCCTGTGCCTTTTCATATAAATTTTAGAATAAGCTTTTCTGTGCCTACACATACCTTGCTGGTATTTTGAAAGAAATTGCATTGAATCTATAGACCAATTTGGAGAGAACTGACATGTTGAGGGTTTTTAAATATTTTTAGATTTTTATATAATTTTAAATTGAAGTATAATAAGTATAATATACATAAATAGAAGGGCACAAATTCAAAATGTACAGATTAAGGAATTGTCATAAAGTGAACACATCCCTGTAATCATTACCCAGTTCAAGAAATATAATGAGTAGCACCCAGGAGATTGTGTCTTAACACAAAAGAGATGAGATGAGCTCTTGAGATGAAGAGTCCCTTAAAGAGCTATACCCTCAAGGAAAAGGATGAGAAAATAGCCTTCCTACTGGCATAAGGACACAATAAGGCAGCTTGTCTGTCTTGACTTGGGCTTTGGATGGGGGACAACTTTTTCTTAATTGTGTAACTGAGCTTCACATGTGTTTGTGGTTCAAGCCCATACTAATTACATGGGCTGAGAACATACAACTTGTAAAATTAACAGAAAACCTGATCTCTCTGGGGGATCTGACAAAAGCAAACACCAAACCTCAGTATGAACATGCTTGCAAGCCAGGCTGAACAGGAATTTCATAGATAAAACCCAGTTGAATGTGAACAAAATAATCCACAGTAAGCAATAGTCATCAAACAACAAACAGTAGGATTAAACCTTTATGAACTTCAGATAATTGAAGAATCTAAGAGTTAATTATGTTAAATTTGATTAAGAACATAAAAGAAGAAATTAAAAAAACATAAAAGAACAAAACACTATTTTTAAAAAGAGTAGGCAGATTTGAAAAAAGAACTAAAGCTGACTTTTAGAAATGAAAAATGCAGTAATTGAAAATTAAAACTCAGTGAATGAGTTAAACAGATTAGATACTGTTGAAGAGATCATTTAATTGGAACACAGATCTTCGGAAATTACTCAGCAGATAGCAACATAGAGTTAAAGAGAGAAAAAAGAGGCCAGGATATATGGAGGACAGAATGAGAAGGTCTCACAAAGGAGTAATTGGAGTTTCAGAAGGAATAAATAGGTGGGAAAGAGGGGGAAGGTAATATACAACTGCCAACTCAACATTTTCACTTGGAAATATATCAAAAATGTAACGCCTGATCTTCCCTCCTCAAAACTGTTTCTCTCCTGGTCTCCCTCATATTAGTAGGTGGCAACTTCATCCTTTCAGTTTCTCAAGCCAAAAACCTTAGGTAGGGCTTCCCTGGTGGCGCAGTGGTTGAGAGTCCGCCTGCCGATGCAGGGGACACGGG
>NW_006771007.1:813517-843997 GCF_000442215.2 Lipotes vexillifer
AAAAAAAAAAAAAAAAAAACTTTAGGTAGTCCTTGATTCACCTCTTTCACACCCCATATCCAAGCTGTAGGCAAATCCCATTGGCTTTCCTTTGAAGTATTTCCAAAATCTGACCACTTTTCACCATCTCCACTGCTACCACCTTGGACAGAACCATCATCATTTCTCACCTGGAAAATTGCAATAGCCTCCTAACCCATCTCGCTGTTTCCTCCATTGCTTCTCTATAATCTAATTTCAACATGGTATCAAGCGAGATCTTTTTAAAAATATAAGTCAGAGACTTCCACTTGAGAGAAGATGGAGAAGACATACTTTTCTCTGTTCCATCCACTAAATACAACTTGGGTATTACATATAAAAAAACACAAGATTTTGAAAGGCAGAGAGAAGGCAAATCAGCTAAGGGCATTGGCACCTGAGAAACAGCACAGTGATGAGTTCCTTGGTTTGTTTGTGTTTTGCTTTGTTTTGCCTCATACATCCAGACTGGATAATGGAGAAGCTGGCAGTCCACAAACACCAACAGATGCAGACAGAAAAATATCCAAGAAAAGCCTGCTTTCTCTAGCTAAAGGATCCATAAAGGGGGAACCTAGAAACAGAGAAAACTTTTAGACGATGACCATTTTACTCCAGCCAATCGCAGAAAAACTGTGGCTCCACCCCTACCCTCACCAACAAAGACTGAGTGAAGAGCCTAGACTCTTTGTGGGCTGTGATGAGAGGCTCCAACCTTCAACATGGTGGTGTCAGGGAAAGCCAAGTGGAGAACCTGGATTTCCACTCCCACCTAGCAGTAATGTTGTGGCACCCTAATTTCCCTTATCAGGGTCTTCTCAGAAGAGGCCAGCTCCAACAAAAGATTTAACTAAGGTCCAGAGTCTCATAACAATACCCAAGTGTCCAGGTTTCAATTTAAAAAAAAGCACTTGTACTAAGAACCAGGAAAAGATCTCAAATTGAATAAGACAAGACAATCAACAGATGCTAACAGCAAGATGAAATAGGTGATAGGATCTTCTGACAAGTGTAAAAGAACCATTATAAAAATGTTCAACAAGCAATTGTAAACCCACTTGAAATAAATGAAAAAGAAAAGTCTCAGCAAAGCAATAGAAGATATAAAGAAGAACAAAATGAAAATTTTAGAACTAAAATCTTAAATAACTAAAATAAAAAATGCAATAGAGGGAGTTCCCTGGTGGCCTAGTGGTTAGGATTCTGGGCTTTCACTGCTGTGGCCTGGGTTCAACTGCTGGTCAGGGAACTGCGATCCCACAAGCCATGCAGTGCCAAAAAACCCAAACCAAAACAAACAAAAAACTCAACGGATGGGTTCAACAGCAGAGAAGACAAATGAGAAAATAATCAGAGAAGTTGAAGATAGAAAAATAGAAATGACCCAGGCTGACCACAGCTCCTGGAACTGATAGGTGACTTCAGCAAGGCTACAGGATACAAGATCAACATACAAAAAAATCAACTGTATTTCTGTATACTAACAATCAATACCTGGAAGCTGAAATTAAGATTATGTAAATTTAAAATGTACAATCACTTAAAAATGCAATACTTACATGTAAATCTAACAGAACATGTATAGGACTTGTATGCTAAAAATACAAAATGCTGATGAAAGAAATCAAAGAAGATCTAACTAAACAGAGGCAGTTTGTGCTCATTGATTAGAAGACCCTACATAGTAAAGATATCAGTTCTTCCCAATTGATATATAAGTTTAATACAATTTCTGTCAAAGTTCCCAGCAAGATTTTTTTTTGTAGTTAGACAAGATTATTCTATTTGTATGGAAAGGCAAAGGAACTAGAATAACTACAGTGGGTTGAATGTTGTCCCCACCTCCCACAAAGATATGTCCACTTCCTAACGGGCAAAGCCTGTGAATGTGACTCTATTCAGTAAAATGATCCTTGCAATTGTGATATAGTTAAGGATCTTGAGAGCATCATGGATTATCTGAACGAGCCCTGAATGCAATGACAACTATCCTTATAAGAGACAGAAGAGAAGACACAGACACAGAGGATAAGGCCATTTGAAGATGGACGCAGAGATTGGAGTTATGCAGCCACAAAGCAAAAAACACCTGGAGCCATCAGAAACTGGAAGAGGAAAAGGATTCTCCCCTAGAGCCTTTGGAGGGAGGGCAACCCTACCAACACCTTGATTTCAGACATCTGGTCTCCAGGACTGTAAGAGAATAAATTTCCATTGTTTTAAGCCACCAAGTTTGTGATAGATAATTTCTTATGGCAGCCCTAGGAAACTAATAAAACAGCTAAAACAATTATGGAAAAGGAAAAAATGTGGGAAGAATCACTCTACTTGGCTTTAACACATTGTATAGCCACAGTGATTAAGACTGTGGTTTCAGTGGAAAGATAAACACAGAGATCAATGGAACAGATAGAGAACACAGAAATAGGTAACCTATCTACACACAAATACAGCCAACTCATTGTTTTTGGACAAAGGTGTAAAAAATTTAATGGAGGAAAGATAGTCTTTTCAACAAAAAGGTGCTGGAGCAATTAGTTATCTATAGGGGAAAAGTGAACCTTGACCTAGACTTCACACCTTATGTAGAAATTAACACAAAATGGGTCATAAATTTAAATGTAAACATAAAATTATAAAACCCTCATAAGATAATGTGTGAGAAAGCTTTGGGACCTAGGGCTTGGCGAAGAGTTTTTAGACATGACACCAAAAACAGAAAAGAAAAAAATTTGATAAATTGGACTTCATTAACATTTTGCTCTAAGACCCTGTTAAGAGGATTAAAAGGCAAACTAAAAACTGGGAGAAAATATTTGCAAACCACAAATCTGACAAGGGACTCATATCTAGAATATATATAGAACTATCAAAACTCAATATTAAACAAACAACCTAATTAGAAAATTGGTAAAAAAAAAAAAAAGACATTTCACTGAAGAGGATATATGGATGACAAATAAGCATGAGAAAATATGTCCAATGTCATTAGCCATTAAGGAAATGCAAATTGTGCTTATGTTGGGACATCTCTACACACCCACTAGAACAGCTAAAATAAAAAATAATAACAGTGCCAAATGCTGGCAAAACTGAGGTGAAATTGGATCTGTCATACTTTGCTGGTGGAATGTAAAATGGTACAGCCACCCTGGAAAACAGCTTTTCAGTTTCCTAAAATACTAAACATACACTTATCATATGACCCAGGAATTTTGACTCCTAAGCATTTACCCTAACAAAATGAAAATATGTCTGCACAAAAACCTGTACCCATATGTTCATAACAGCTTTATTTGTAATAGCCAAACACTGGAAATGAACTTTTGATATACACAACTTGTATGGGCCTTAAGGGCATTATGTTGAGTGGAAAAAGCCAGTCACACACTGTATGTCAATAGATAAATGGTTAAACAAACTGTGGTACATCCATGCCATTGAATACTATTCAGCAACCTAAAGCAGTAAACTATTGGTGCATGCAACAACTTGGATGGGTTCCAGGGTCATTATGCTGAATGAAAAATTCCAATCTTAAAATGTGATATACTGTATGATTTCATTTTTATAATGCTCTGGAAATGACAAAATTATAGAAATGGAAAAAGAGATTATTACTGTTGGTAAGGATTAGGCATGGTGGCAGGGAAAGTGGGAAGTACAACTACAAAGGGGAAGCATGAGGGAGATCTGTATGGCAATGGAATAGTTCTGTATCTTGATTGTGGTGGTTACATGAATCTACACATGATAAAATGGCATAGAATGATACACAAGACAATGCAAAAAATGTCAAATTCCTGGTTACACACACAGAGTACAATATAATGTTGTATTATAATCATGTAAGATTCATCCATTACAGGAAACTGGGTGAGAACAAGACCTACTGAACTATCTTTGCAATAGTCTTTATAATTTCAAAATTAAAAGTTTAAAAATGTAAGTCAAATCATATCATTCCTCAGCTCAAAATCCTGCAGTGATTCCTTATCTTACTCAGAGTAAAAGTCCAAATCCTTAGATCCCTTACTTGTTGCCCCATCAACTCTCTGACCTCTTCTTCCACTCTCCCTTCATGCACTCTAGTCAAGCCACACTGACCTCCTTGCTGTTCCTTGAAATTGCCAGGCATACTCCTGCCCTTGCTCTAGATAGAAATTTATAAACCTCAGTTCTGGGGATTTTTCTTTACTTTTTGATCATTTCTTTCCTTTACCCCTGTTCTTTCTGGAATCCCTTTTATTTGGAAATTAGCTCTTCTGGTCTGGACCTCTTGTTTATTCTTGTTCCTTTCCTAATCCTCTCTCTCTCTCTCTCTCCCTCTCTCCCTCCCTCCTTCCCTTCCCTGCCCCCCACCCCATATTAATTAATTATTTGCATTTACTTCCTGGAAGATTTCTTCAAACATATCATCCAAACCTTCCAACAAGTTTTTCATTTCTGCTGATGTATTTTTAATTTCCAAGAGCATATTTTATGTTGTTTTAAAAATTGTGTTCTGTTCTTGTTTTGTGAATATATTATCTTCTGAGAAATGGTTAATAGCTTTTAAAAGAGGTTTCCTCTTACTGCATAGTTTCCTTCAAATTTCTTCTCATCCCACTTTATCTTTCATGTTAGAGACTTTACTCAGGAGAATGATAATCTGTTTGAACATGTTCTCTTAACACCCTGTTGCAACATAGAATTCCTAATCTCAATTATACTTACAGTTCCCCATTCCAGAGACCCTGTTTTACCCTCTTCTAAAAGTAATCCTTGAGTCTTTTGCCAGGAAGCAGGAGATAAATCACCCAGTTTACAGAATGAGGAAGGGATCTGGAAATCTAAATGCTTCTTAAACAGACTTTCATGCAATCCTTCTGTTTTTAGCCCCACTTTCATTACCACTTCCAGAACTATCTGAAGTATCCTGATGACCTTTCCTACAGAAATAAAAAAAGCCAATCCTAAATTCATATGGAATTGCAGGGGACCACAAATAGCTAAAACAATCGTGACAAGAGCAAAGTTGGAACTTTCCCATTTTAAAACATAAAGCTAAAGTAATCAAAATAGTGTGGCACTGGCATAAATATGGATATGTAGACCAATGAAATAGAATTGAGAATCCATAAATAAACCCATGCATATATGGTTAATTGATTTTTAACATCATTATTGGAGTATAACTGCTTTACAATGGTGTGTTAGTTTCTGCATTATAACAAAGTGAATCACTTATACATATACAAATGTTCCCATATCACTTCCCTCATGCATCTTCCTCCCTCCCACCCTCCCTATCCCACCCCTCTAGGTGGTCAAAAAGAACCGAGCTGATCTCCCTGTGTTATGTGGCTGCTTCCCACTAGCTATCTATTTTACGTTTGGTAATGTATATATGTCCATGCCACTCTCTCACTTTGTAACAGCTTACCCTTCCCCCTCCCCATATCCTCATGTCCATTCTCTAGTATGTCTGTGTCTTTATTCCCGTCTTACACCTGGCTTCTTCATAACATTTTTTTTTCTTAGATTCCATATATATGTGTTAGCATACGGTATTTGTCTTTCTCTTTCTGACTTACTTCACTCTGTATGACAGACTCTAGGTCCATCCATTTCACCACAAATAACTCAATTTCTTTTCCTTTTATGGCTGAGTAATATTCCATTGTATATATGTGCTCCATCTTCTTTATCCATTCATCCGATGATGGACACCTAGGTTACTTCCATCTCCTGGTGATTGTAAATAGAGTTGCAATGAACATTTTGGTACATGACTCTTTTTGAATTATGGTTTTCTCATGGAATATGCCCAGTAGTGGGATTGCTGGGTCACATGGTAGCTCTATTTGTAGATTTTTAAGGAACCTCCATACTGTTCTCAATAATGGCTGTACCCATTCACATTCCCACCAGAAGTGCAAGAGTGTTCCCTTTTCTCCACATCCTCTCCAGCATTTATTGTTTGTACATTTTTTGATGATGGCCATTTTGGCTGGTGTGAGATGATATCTCATTGTAGTTTTGATTTGCATTTCTCTAATGATTAATGATGTTGAGCATTCTTTCATATGTTTGTTGGCAATCACTATATCTTCTTTAGAGAAATGTCTCTTTAGGTCTCCTGCCCATTTTTGGATTGGGTTGTTTGGTTTTTTGTTATTGAGCTGCATGAGCTGCTTAAAAATTTTGGAGATTAATCCTTTGTCAGTTGCTTCATTAGCAAATATATTCTCCCATTCTGAGGGTTGTCTTTTGGTCTTGTTTATGGTTGCCTTTGCCGTGCAAAAGCTTTGAAGTTTCATTAGGTCCCATTTGTTTATTTTTGTTTTTACTTCCATTTCTCTAGGAGGTGGGTCAAAATGGATCTTGCTGTGATTTATGTCATAGAATGTTCTGCCTATGCTTTTCTCTAAGTTTCATAGTTTCTGGCCTTACATTTAGGTCTTTAATCCATTTTGAGCTTATTTTTGTGTATGGTGTTAGGGAGTGATCTAACCTCGTATATTTACATGTACCTGTCCAGTTTTCCCAGCACCAATTATTGAAGAGGCTGTCCTTTCTCCTCTGTATATTCCTGCCTCCTTTATCAAAGATAAGGTGACCATATGTACGTGGGTATATCTCTGGGCTTTCTATCCCGTTCCATTGATCTATCTTTCTGTTTTTGTGCCAGTACCATACTGTCTTGATTACTGTAGCTTTGTAGTATAGTCTGAAGTCAGGGAGCCGGATTCCTCCAGCTCCATTTTTCTTTCTCAAGATTGCTTTGGCTGTTCGGGATCTTTTGTGTTTCCATACAAATTGTGTAATTTTTTGTTCTAGTTCTGTGAAAAATGCCAGTGGTAGTTTGATAGGGATTGCATTGAATCTGTAGATTGCTTTGGGTAGTAGAGTCATTTTCACAATGTTGATTCTTCCAATCCAAAAACATGGTATACCTCTTCATCTGTTGGTATCATCCTTAATTTCTTTCATCAGTGTCTTATAATGTTCTGCATACAGTTCTTTTGTCTCCTTAGGTAGGTTTATTCGTAGATATATTATTCTTTTTGTTTTAATGGTAAATGGGAGTGTTTTCTTAATTTCACTTTCAGACTTTTCATCATTAGCGTATAGGAATGCCAGAAGTATCTGTGCAATAATTCTGTATCCTGCTACTTTACCAAATTCATTGATTAGCTCAGTAGCTTTCTGGTAGCATCTTTAGGATTCTCTATGTATATTATCATGACATTTGCAAACAGTGACAGCTTTACTTCTTCTTTTCTGATTTGGATTACTTTTATTTCCTTTTCTTCTCTGATTGCTGTGGCTAGAACTCCCAAAACTATGATGAATAAGAGTGGTGAGAGTGGGCAACCTTGTCTTGTTCCTGATCTTAGTGGAAATGGTTTCAGTTTTTCACCATTGAGGATGATGTTGGCTGTGGGTTTGTCATATATGGCCTTATTCTGTTGAGGAAAGTTCCCACTATTCCTATGTTCCTTAAGGTTTTTATCATGAATGGGTGTTGAATTTTGTCAAAAGCTTTCTCTGCATCTATTGATAAGATCATATGTTTTTTTTCCTTCAATTTGTTAATATGGTTTGTCACATTGATTGATTTGCGTATATTGAATCCTTGCATTCCTGGAATAAACCCCACTTAATTATGGTGTATGATCCTTTTAATGTGCTGTTGGATTCTGTTTGCTAGTATTTTTTTGAGGATTTTGCATCTGTGCTCATCAGTGATATTGGCCTGTAGTTTTCTTTCTTTGTGACATCCTTGTCTGGTTTTGATATCAAGGTCATGGTGGCCTTGTAGAATGAGTTGGGGAGTGTTCCTCCCTCTGCTATATTTTGGAAGAGTTTGAGAAGGATAGGTATTAGCTCTTCTCTAAATGTTTGATAGAATTCGCCTGTGAAGCCATGTGGTCCTGGGCTTCTGTTTGTTGGAAGATTTTTAATCACAGTTTCAATTTCAGTGCTTGTGATTGGTCTGTTCATATTTTCTATTTCTTCCTGATTCAGTCTTGGCAGGTTGTGCATTTCTAAGAATTTGTCCATTTCTTCCAGGTTGTCCATTTTATTGGCATAGAGTTGCTTGTAGTAATCTCTCATGATCTTTTGTTTTTCTGCAGTGTCAGTTGTTACCTCTCCTTCTTCATTTCTAATTCTATTGATTTGAGTCTTCTCCTTTTTTTCTTGATGAGTCTGGCTAATGGTTTATCTATTTTGTTTATCTTCTCAAAGAACCATCTTTTAGTTTTATTGATCTTTGCTACTGTTTCCTTCATTTGTTTTTCATTTATTACTGATCTGATCTTTATGATTTCTTTCCTTCTGCTAAGTTTGGGGTTTTTTTGTTCTTCTTTCTCTAATTGCTTTAGGTGCAAGTTTAGGTTGTTTATTTGGGATGTTTCCTGTTTCTTAAGGTAGGATTGTATTGCTATAAACTTCCCTTAGAACTGCTTTTGCTGCTTCCCATAGGTTTTGCTTCATCGTGTCTCCCTTGTCATGTGTTTCTAGGCATTTTTTTATTTCCTCTTTGGTTTCTTCAGTGATCACTTCATTATTAATTAGTGTATTGTTTAGTCTCCATGTGTTTGTATTTTTTACAGATCTTTTCCTGTAATTTATATCTTGTCTCATAGCATTGTGGTTTGAAGAGATACTTGATACAATTTCAATTTTCTTAAATTTGCCAGAGCTTGATTTGTGACCAAAGATATGATCTATCCTGGAGAATGTTCCATGTGCACTTGAGAACACTCTGTTGTTTTTGGATGGAGTGTCCTATAAATATCAATTAAGTGTATCTTGTTTAATGTATCATTTAAAGCTTGTGTTTTCTTATTTATTTTCATTTTTGATGATCTGTCCGTTGGTGAAAGTGGGGTGTTAAAGTCCCCTACTATGAATGTGTTACTGTCGATTTCCCCTTTGATGGCTGTTAGTATTTGACTTATGTATTGAGATACTCCTATGTTGGGTGCATAAATATTTACAATTGTTATATCTTCTTCTTGGATTGATCCCTTGCTCATTATGTAGTGTCCTTCTTTGTCTCTTCTAATAGTCTTTATTTTAAAGTCTATTTTGTCTGATATAAGAATTGCTACTCCAGCTTTCTTTTCATTTCCATTTGCATGGAATATCTTTTCCATCCCCTCACTTTCAGTCTCTATGTGTCCCTAGGTCTGAAGTGCGTCTCTTCTAGACATCATATATATGGGTCTTCTTTTTGGATTCATTCAGCCAGTCTGTGCCTTTTGGTGGGAGTATTTAATCCATTTACATTTAAGGTAATTATTGACATGTATGTTCCTATTCCCATTTTCTTCATTGTTTTCATTTTGCTATTGTAGGTCTTTTCCTTCTCTTGTGTTTCTTGCCTAGAGAAGTTCCTTTAGCATTTGTTGTAAAGCTGGTTTGGTGGTGCTGAACTCTCTCAGCTTTTCCTTGTCTCTAAAGGTTTTAATTTCTTCATCAAATCTGAATGAGATCCTTACTGGGTAGAGTAATCTTTGTTGTAGGTTTTTCTCCTTCATCACTTTAAATATGTCCTGCCAGTCCCTTTTGGCTTGCAGAGTTTCTGCTGAAAGATCAGCTGTTAACCTTATGGGCATTCCCTTTTGTGTTATTTGTTGTTTTTCCCTTGCTGCTTTTTATGTTTTCTTTCTATTTAATTTTTGATAGTTTGATTAATATGTGTCTTGGTATGTTTCTCCTTGGATTTGTTCTGTGTGGGACTCTCTGTGCTTCCTGGACTTGATGAACTATATCCTTTCCCATATTAGGGAAGTTTTCAACTATAATCTCTTCAAATATTTTCTCAGTCCCTTTCTTTTTCTCTTCTTCTTCTGGGAACCCTATAATTCGAATGTTGGTGTGTTTAATGTTGTCCCAGAGGTCTCTGAGAGTACCCTCTGTTCTTTTCTTTCTTTTTTCTTTATTCTGCCCTGCAGTAGTTATTTCCACTATTTTATCTTCCAGGTCACTTAACCGTTCTTCTGCCTCAGTTACTCTGCTATTTATCCCTTCTAGAGTATTTTTAATTTTATATTGTGTTGTTCATCATTGCTTGTTTGCTCTTTAGTTCTTCTAGGTCCTTGTTAAATGTTTCTTGCATTTTGTCTATTCTATTCCCAAGATTTTGGATCATCTTTACTATCATTATTCTGAATTCTTTTTCAGGTAGACTGCCTATTTCCTCTTCATTTGTTAGGTCTGGTGGGTTTTTATCCTGCTCCTTCATCTGCTGTGTGTTTTTCTGTCTTCTCATTTTGCTTATCTTACTGTGTTTGGGGTCTCCTTTTTGCAGGCTGTAGGTTCTTAGTTCCTGTTGTTTTTGGTGTCTGTCCCCAGTAGCTAAGCTTGGTTCAGTGGGTTGTGTAGGCTTCCTGGTGGAGGGGACTAGTGCCTGTTTTCTAGTGGATGAGGCTGTATCTTGTCTTTCTGGTGGGCAGGTCCACGTCTGGTGGTATGTTTTGGGGTGTCTGTGGCCTTATTATGATTTTATGCAGCCTCTCTGCTAATGGGTGGGGTTCTGTTCCTGTCACTGTAGCTTGCTGGTCGTTGAGTGAAGCTGGGTCTTGGTGTTGAGATGCAGATCTCTGGGAGATTTTCGCCATTTGGTATTACATGGAGCTGGGAGGTCTCTTGTGGACCAGTGTCCTGAAGATGGCTCTCTCACATCAGAGGCACAGCACTGACTCCTGGCTGTAGCACTGAGCCTTTCATCCACATGGCTCAGAATAAAAGGGAGAAAAAGTAGACAGAAAGAAAGAAAGAAAGAAAGGAAGAAAGAAAGAAAGAAAGAAAGAAAGAAAGAAAGAAAGAAAGGAAGGAAGGAGGGAAGGAAGGGTAAGATAAAATAAAATAAAGTTATTAAGATAAATAATAATTATTACAAAAAAATTTTTAAGTAAAAAACAAAGAAACAAATTTAAAAAACGGATGGACAGAACCCTAGGACAAATGGTGAAAGCAAGGCTATACAGACAAAATCTCACACAGAAACATACACATACACACTCACAAAAAGAGGAAAAGAGGAAAAAATAATATATCTTGGTCTCAAAGCCCACCTCCTCAATTTGGGATGATTCGTTTTCTATCCAGGTATTCCACAGATGCAGATTACATCAGTTTAATTGTGGAGATTTTGTCCACAGCTCCTGAGACTGGTGGGAGAAATTTCCCTTTCTCTTCTTTGTTCGCACAGCTCCCATGGTTCAGCTTTGTATTTGGAGCCGCCTCTGCGTGTAGTTCGCCAGAGGGCGTCTGTTCTTCGCTCAGGCAGGACGGGGTTAAAGGAGCCGCTGATTCGCGGGCTCTGGCTCGCTCAGGCCGGGGGGAGGGAGGGATACGGGGCGATCCTGCAGCGGCAGAGGCCGGCGGGACGTGCGTTCTCCCCGGGAAGTTGTCCCTGGATCGTGGGACCCTGGCAGTGGCGGGCTGCACAGGCTTCCACGAGGGGAGGTGTGGATAGTGACCTGTGCTCGCACACAGGCTTCTTGGTGGCAACAGCAGCGGCCTTAGCATCTCATGCCTGTGTCTGGGGTCTGTGCTGTTAGCCGCGGCTCGCGCCCGTCTCTGGAGCCCCTTTAAGCACCACTCTTAATCCCCTCTCCTCGCGCACCAGAAAACAAAGAGGCAAGGAAAAGTCTCTTGCCTCTTCAGCAGCTCCAGACTTTTTCCTGGACTCCCTCCCAGCTAGCCGTGGCGCACTAACCCCTTTAGGCTGTGTTCACGCCGCCAGTCCTCTCCATGCGATCCGACCGAAGCCCGAGTCTCAGCTCCCAGCCCCCGCCCGCCCCGGCAGGTGAGCAGACAAACCTCTCGGGCTGGTGAGTGCTTGTTGGCATTGATCCTCTGTGCGGGAATCTCTCCGCTTTGCCCTCCGCACCCCTGTTGCTGCGCTCTCCTCTGTGGCTCCAAAGCTTCCCCCCTTTGCCACCCGCAGTCTCTGCCCACGAAGGGGCTTCCTTGTGTATGGACACCTTTCCTCCTTCACAGCTCCCTCCCATTGGTGCAGGTCCTGTCCCTATTCTTTTGACTCTGTTTATTCTTTTTTCTTTTGCCCTACCCAGGTATGTGGGGACTTTCTTGCCTTTTGGGAGGTCTGAGGTCTTCTGCACGCATTCAGTGGGTGTTCTGTAGGAGTTGTTCCATGTGTAGATGTATTTCTGATGTATCTCTGGGGAGGAAGGTGATCTCTGCGTCTTACTCTTCCGCCATCTTCCCCGATCTCTGGTTAATTGATTTTTAACAAGGGTTACACAACCATTAAACTGAAAAAGAATACTGTCTCCAACAAACAGTACTTGGCTAGCTGGAAATCCACATGCAAAAAGATGAAGCTGGAACCGTATCTCACACCATATACAAAAATTAATTTAAAATGAGTCAAAGAACTAAATGCAAGAACTAAAAATATAAGACTGTTAGAAGAAAACATAGGAGTAAATTTTTATAACCTTGGATTTGGCATTGGATGATTAGGTGGGATGTTAAAGGACAAGCATCAAAATAAAAAAAATAGATAAATTGGACTTCAACGAAATTAAAAACTTTTATACGTCAAAGGACACTACGCAGAAAATGAAAAGAGAACCTGCGGAATGAGAGAAATTTTTCGCAAATCATGTATCTGATAAGGACCTAATATCCAGAATATGTAAAGAACTTTTTACAGTTTAACAACAGAAAGACAATGCAATTAAAATATAGGCTTGAATTGACTTTTCTCCAGAGAAGATATACAAATGGCCAATAAGCACAGATAAAGATGTTCAACATCATTAGTCATTAGGGTAATAAAATCCAAACCACAATGAGATGTCACTTCACACCTACTAGGATGGCTCTAATAATAATTAGTTAGTTAGTTAATTAGTTAATTAATTTTTTTTTGGCTGATTTGGGTCTTTGTTGCTGCGTGCAGGCTTTAGTTGCAGCGAGTGGGGGCTACTCTTTATTGCAGTGCATGGGCTTCTCACTTCAGTGGCTTCTCTTGTTTCAGAGCATGGGCGGTAGGTGCGGGGGCTTCAGTAGTTGCAGCACACGGGCTCAGTAGTTGCGGCATGTGGGCCCTACAGCACGGGGCTTCAGTAGTTGTGGCATGTAGGCTCAGTAGTAGTGGCTCATGGGCTCCAGGGCGCAGGCTCAGTAGTTGTGGCACACAGGGTTAGTTTCTCCCCAGCATGTGGGATCTTCCTGGACAAAGGATCGAACCCATGTCCACTGTATTGGCAGGCAGATTCTTAACCACTGTGCCATCAGGGAAGTCCTCTAATAATAATTTTAGGAAACAGAAAATAACTACTGTTGGCAAGGATATGGAGAAATTAGAACTCTTGTATATTGCTAATGGGACAGTAAAATGGTGCAGCCACTGTAGAAAATAGTTTGGCAGTTCCTAAAAAAGTTAAACAGAATTACCATATGACCAAGCAATTTCACTTTTAGTTATATACTCCCGAAAATTGAAAACAGGTATTTAAACAAATAGTGGTACATGAATGTTCATAGCAGGTCTATTCACAATGGCCAAATTTCCATCAACAGAAGAATGGATCAAAAAATGTGGTATATGGATACAATGAAATATTATTCAACCATAAAAAGGATGAAGTAATGAACCATACTACAAACTAGATGAAACTCACCTTCCACCACTAAATCTATAAACCTGTCTCCATTTGCCCCAACCTCTCCTCCTTCCCTCCTGTTATCTAAACCTCACTCACCTTCCTGCACTTAGTTCCCTTCCTGCACTTTCAGCATCTTGTTTTAGTGATTATCCCCTTTGTGTGGCTGTATTACATTTCCATCTCTAATGGCTCCATCTCATGAGTATTAAAATACACTTATGTATATTAAAAAAAACAACAGTCTATACGGCACTGTTCTCATTTACTCACTATTCATGCACTTCTCAACCCACATGAGGCAGGTTGGGCCTCCATTACTCATAAACAGTGCTCTTCTAATACACTAATGACCAATACAGTAACGTGCTAAACTCAGTGGCCATTTTTTAATCTCATTGACCTCGTATCAGCCTTCAAAGCTTATCAATACTGCACATTTTAATCGCTCCTGGCCTTATCTTCCTTGATATAACATTCCTACATTTTCCTCCTATCCTCTGGTTATCCTACTGAGTCTATTTTGCTAGAAAATTTTACTATATGCAACCATTAAATTCAAAAATTCCTCAGAGATACCTCCTAATGCTCTTCTGTGTGTTATGCTATCGTCCGAAGAGATCTCACATGTACCTACAGATCTAAGTACCACCTGTGTGCTGATTATTTTTTAAATGCTCATTTTGAGAAATTCAAGCAATACAGAAAAGTACAAAGAAGAAAGCAAAAAATCACCTTAAAATGCCACACTCCAAAACAGTCATTAACATTAGGTGGACATCATTTCAGACATCTCCCAATGTGTGAGAAAATGTTGTTTATTAAGTTCTTCTATAAGATGATGCACTAGTTGGCAATTTTCTTCAGTCCCTTGGGTTGTGTTTTCCTTCAAGCTAGGTTTTACACCTGTCTTTGCATATTATGTTCCTGTTTACTTTTTTGCTTTACTATGTTTGCATAATTGCCTTTCTTTTTTTTTTAACATCTTTATTGGAGTATAATTGGAGTACAATGGTGTGTTAGTTTCTGCTTTATAACAAAGTGAATCAGTTATACATATACATATATCACCATATCTCTTCCCTCTTGCGTCTCCCTCCCTCCCACCCTCCCTACCCCACCCCTCTAGGTGGTCACAAAGCACTGAGCTGGTCTCCCTGTGCTATGTGGCTGCTTCCCACTAGCTATTTTACATTTGGTAGTGTATATATGTCCATGCCACCCTCTCACTTTGTCCCAGCTTACCCTTCCCCCTCCCCATATCCTCAAGTCCATTCTCTAGTAGGTCTGTGTCTTTATTCCCGTCTTGCCCCTAGGTTCTTCATGACCATTTTTTTCCTTAGATTCCATATATATGTGTTAGCGTACAGTATTTGTTTTTCTCCTTCTGACTTACTTCACTCTGTATGACAGACTCTAAGTCCATCCACCTCACTACAGATAACTCGATTTTGTTTCTTTATATGGCTGAGTAATATTCCATTGTATATATGTGCCACATCTTCTTTAACCATTCATCTGTTGATGGACACTTAGGTTGCTTCCACATCCTGGCTATTGTAAATACAGCTGCAATGAACCTTGTGGTACATGACTCTTTTTGAATTATGGTTTTCTCAGGGTATATGCCCAGTAGTGAGATTGCTGGGTCATATGATAGTTCTATTTTTAGTTTTTGAGGGGACCTCCATGCTGTTCTCCATAGTGGCTGTATCAATTTACATTCCCACCAACAGTGCAAGAGGGTTCCCTTTTCTCCACACCCTCTCCAGCATTTATTGTTTGTAGAATTTTTGATTATGGCCATTCTGACTGGTGTGAGATGATATCTCATTGTAGTTTTGATTTGCATTTCTCTAATGATTAATGATGTTGAGCATTCTTTCATGTGTTTGTTGGCAATCTGTATATCTTCTTTAGAAAAATGTCTATTTCGGTCTTCTGCCCATTTTTGGATTGGGTTGTTTGTTTTTTTGATATTGAACTGCATGAGATGCTTGTATATTTTAGAGATTAATCCTTTGTCAGTTGCTTCATTTGCAAATATTTTCTCCCATTCTGAGGGATAATTGCCTTTCTTTTTATCTTGCTCATAGTTAAAAGGAAAACTGTGTGCAGTCTGCTATTTTCTCTGATATGGAGTGGATGAATTATACTTACCTGATCTGGAAACTTTTTGCCCACTTCTCTGGACTACACTGTAAGATATGTGTTTAATTGTCCATGCCACTGTAGCTTAAGGAATGGTGAGAATAGTGGTGGTGGTGAATAGTCATTTGGAGTGTCTGGGCTCTGCCACTTCTCAAATTTATGGCATGAGGTTAGCTTCCTTATTTTGTTGTGACTTGGTGTGCTTTTTGCTGGACTTTACTATTTTTCTTCTGGGTTCATTTTAGTAGGCATTGGAGGAGGGGAATTCTGTGATTTGACCATATGCCACCATGTTTTTCCCTGGCAGCTGACAGCATAATTCCATAATTCCAGTCTGGATTTCTCTTTTGTTTTCTAGATCCATATATCCAAAAGAGTCCTTGACATCTCTCCTTCTATGTTGTGGCAATTGCTGTCCTTTGTCTATCAAACAACAATTTCCTGCCCCACCTTTCCCATGCAGAGATCCCTTGATTTCATGGAGGAAAAGAGAACTGATCTAAATGAGGTATAGTTCACAGCCCTCTTAGTTATTGATTAGCCTAAGGGTGGGCATGCAAGGCAGGCTAATATGCTACAAAAGGAATTCTACTAGAGAGAAGTTTCCCTTTCTGAAAAAAATGACAAGTTCTCACAGGAAGAAAACCTTTTCCTGCTTTTCTCTTCTTCCTGCCTTGGACTTGAATGCATTTGAGCAGCATTTGTGGCCATGAGGGAAAAAGCCAAGAGAATTATGGAGATGTCAGCATTGACATTTTAAATCACTGAACCAGCTCCAACAGGCACCCTCATCTAGACCTTTTGTTTTATGAAAGTTTAAGGCCCATTTGTTTAAACTACCCCTAATTGGGTATTCTGTTGGCATCTGCATTGGTATTAGCATCGAAAAGAATTACTAACTGTGACATATTTATTGGACACACCTCAAAATGAACATAAGTGAATTCATGATCCTCTCTACTGAACTTGACTCTCTTCCAGTCACTTCCACTTTAATAACTTTTACACCATCCACCCAGTTGTGTAAGTCAAAAAACATGAGTTTCCCTTAAATCTCCACACCCTGCCCCCCCACCCCTGCCACATACACCAACATTCTATCACCAAATGCTGTCAATTGTATCTCTTAAATATCTCTCCAATTTTTCCTTATCAGCTGCCACCACTCCAGTCCAACCCAGCAGCATCTATTGCCTGGACTACTGAAAATGGTTCTCACCACATCACCTCTGGCCCACCTCCAATATATTCTCCAAAACCAGCAATCATGGTGTTTTTAAAGAAACATATCTAATCAAGTCCATCCCCCTCCTTAATATTCTCTAATGGCTTCCCACTTAACTTGGAGTTAAGTCCAAACTCCTGAAAGGGACTATAAGACCTTAAGGGATGTGAACCTTGCCTACCTCTCTGGCTTCATCTCAGGTTTGGTCCCCCTCAATCTCCAGACTGACATTACTGGCTTTCTTTTACTTTCTCAGCCACTTTAAGCTCTATCTCATGTCAGGAATGAAATATATATATAGATATATATAATATATTTATTATATATAATATTTATATTTATATATTTATTATATAATAGTTATTATATAATTAAACATTCTACAATATATATGTGCTATATATTATATAATACATAATTGTATAATATATAAAACATTATAATATCATATGTTATATAATGTATGTAATTCCCTCAGCCTAGTATACTTTTCTCCCAATCTTTGCCTCAGTAACTCTTCCTCATCATTCAGGTCTCAGCTAAAATGTCATTTCTTAGTGAGCCTTCCATGGACCTATGAGACTAAGTCAAATCCATCATTGAATGCTACCAAAACACCATGTTCCCTTTCAGCACATATTACTTCTAATTACTTACTGTTTTCCTGCTGGACTGGAAGCTCCTTGAGCACAGGCACTGTATCTGCTTTGAAACAAAACCCTTATCCTCACACCAACAAATCTTTAAACCAACATTAATTCTGAACCCAGCTTCTTCCTCCTGTTACAAGGGAGAAAATATCTCTCCCATTCCTTCACTTTTACTTTGGATCCCATCCCCCCTCATCTTCTCAAATACTTTGAACATATGACTCCACCCCCTGCCCCAGAAATACACACTTTTCAGAGTCAGTAATATCTCCCTCTCCTCTGGGTCATTAACATTAGCATTTAAGCATATTCTTGTAGATCCCATCTTAAAAAGAAGGAGGAGGAAAAACCCTCACTTGACTCTACATCTGCCTCCTGCTACACACTACTTTTCTACTCTCCTTCACAGACAATTTCACACTGAAGAGATAGGCAAAACTTCGAGATTTAGACAATACTGAGTGTTCATGAGAACATGGAGCAAAGGCACAATTATTTTAGAGAGTAGAATTTAGATAGATATTTAGAATAACTGAGTAAAGTCAAAGATACTCATAATCTATGATCCAGCAAATTCCACTTTTAGGTGTATATCACAGAGCAAAGCTTTTTCAAAGTGCTCACTACGACACTTAATGAACGTGTTGTGAAATTAACTTAGCGGGTTGTGACTACCATTAAAACAAGTGAACTAGAAGAAAACACAATAGAAAATATCAGATTGCATTGCAGTATGGGTAAGAATTGCTTTATGAAAATACATATACATGAGTGTGCCTATATGTGTGTAAGTATGTGTAGGCATGTTTGTTTCTTAAGGCACAATACAAAATGTATTTCTTTCTGGGGTCTCTGTCAAAAAAATTTGCAAAACACAGTCCTAGAGAATCTCTTGAACATGTGTCAAAGGAGATCTGTGCAAGAGTGTTCGAGGCAGTATTTATTCAAGCCCTAAGAAAGAGGCTGGCTGGTTTGCACAGAGAGCCCTCTATAATTCACCTAATCATTAAAGAGCTTCCTTCACAGTAGTGGCCCTTTGGTGAGCATTCACATGGGGCACAAATATTTTCAAATTTTGGGCTCATTCAGAGAGTTCCATCCACATGCCTCCTCCTCAAATCTTGTCACCAGTCTTATTCCATTTCCCAATCATTAACCACAGCGCCATACATGAGTGTAAAGCCCGACTTCAGTCCTCTATACTTCTTGGGAAAGTGGGCAGGCAGTAAGTTGTATTTGTCAATGTTCTTCTCACTGTGAAGATTTCCCTTTCCCAACTGTACTTCAGCACCACATCTCATTGGGACTGTAATATCGCAGCAGTCCATTTCCACGTGGTTCCAGCACATCATGTAGAACTCTTCATTAAACTACACTACAGAGTCCTTCTCCACAGTCACCAGGTCATAAGAAACTCCCAATGAACCCCTATGTGTGGGTTGCAGAACAGGTGGCAGCATAGGGAGGAATAAAAGCCAATTTTGCATATACCATTTCCTTTTGATGATGGAGCTCTACTGGCTACACTAGACTTTATGTCTTAGTGGATTAGTCAACACCCAGTGCCTGAAGGGCAGCTCAGGTCACATGATATCTGGCTTCTCATGGTCAGTTTCTACCAGGGCCAGTAGTAAGCTAGGAGCAGTTTCTCAAAAAAGATAATAGCTACTTGCTCATGGAGACATAGATTTACTTCAAACCTAGGGTCCAATGATTTGATTCTCTTAGTGATTACTGCAGACTCCATATGGCATCATGATCTATTACAGACACTTCAAGCACCATTGGATTTTCTGGGTCATAAGGGCTTGTGGCAGAGCTGCTTGAAATGCAGCATATGACAATCAGAGAGCCTTCATTTGCTCTGTGCCCTATTCAGTACTGGCTATTTTTCTTGTCACCTACAAAATGAGTTGGAGCAGGACACCCAAAGGTGGAAAATTTTATCTTTAATATCCAAATGGCAGACCAAGTGTTGTGCCTCATTACTGGTAGGGGACAAAAATTGAAGCAACTTGTCGTCCACATTGGAGGAACTATCTTGATGTGTCTCAGGCCACTGACCCCCTAGCAATTTCACAGAGGTGGCAGGCTCCTGTAACTTCAAAGGATTTAACTCAAAGCCTCTAGAACCTCAAAAAGCTTTCCAAGGTATCTAGGTTACTTGCTCCTTCCTCTACTCTAGGTCCTATCAGCAGGATATCATCAACAGTAGACTAGTGGAAACCAAGATGGCGGAGGAGTAGGAGGATGTGGAGTTCATCTCTCTCCACAAATGCATCAAGAATACATCTACAGATGGAACAATTCTCACATAACACTGGCTGAACACTAGCAGAAGACCTTGGACACCAGAGAGGACAAAAAAGATTCCTGCATAACTGAGTAGGATGAAAGAAAGAAGGGAAAAAGAAGAGGAGAGGAAGCTTCAGGAGCTGAGGCAGAGAAGAGGTTCCCACAACCAGGGAAGCTCCCTCACTGATGGGGAAATCAGTTGGGACAGAAGAGGAGCATCTGAGGCTGTCAGAAGAGGGCAAAACGACAGGTGTGTGGCAGACAGGACAGAGTGAGACTTACACAGATGGTCCTTGCCACAGCCCTGCATGCCCCAGACAGGGATGTGTGTCTGCCAGTGCATACGGGGGCTGAGAGCTGGAATGTGAGGATTGGAGAGCAAATCCAACTGCTGTTGGCTGCAAGGAGACAGCCTGAGGGGACGGGAGGGAGGAAATCTGCAACTGGGAATGCCTGTGGAAGAAACCCATACTGCCATAGAAGCAAGGAGCCACTGTTGAGTGATGTGTAGGGGGTGGAGCAGCCATTGCAGCCTCTCTCTCCCCACACACCAGACCCTGTCCCACCAGGCATTAAGAAAAGCCCCTACCAGTGCTGACCTTCTTGGGCCAGCCACCCGGCACTATGAAAGGCTCACACTAGGGCCAGATCTCGCGGGCCTCTGGCTGCTGGCTTTCGCATGCACTTATCATCACTGGGACCCTGCCACCGAGGCAGTCATGCCACCTCCATGCCATGTCCTCACCAGGGCAGACCTGAGTGCTCCAGGGCAGGCATGGGAGCAGACTCCTGTGGGTGGCCCACATGAAGAGGTGGGGCTAAAATCACAGCTGAGCCCTGGGGTGGGGCGACCAAGGAAGATGAACAAAAATCTTTCCATGCAGCTGCACAAACTGCAGATTAAATCCCCACAATTGGCTTGGTAAACCCTGCATCTGTGGAATATCTGAATGGACAACAATTGTTGCCAAAACTGAAACTGTTCTAGCTCTAGCACCTGTGGACTTCGGGGACTAGTACATGTGCGAGTTAGGCCAGGTCAGAGTCTGAGCTACCCCCACACTGCCCATAGAGGGACCAGACACCTACCTAGAGGTTTTGGAGGGCCTCCTAGGGAGGCAGAGGTTGGCTGTGACTCATGGAGGGGGCAAGGACACTGACAGCTGACACCCCAGGAAAATAGAATTATTACTATTTTTTAAAGTTTTGCTGTTGTTTTTATTATTGTTTTTATTTTTACTTAGTTTTAAATTTTTCATACATATTTTTTATTTGTTAAATTTCTATTTCTACATTACTTTTTTGTCGTTCTCTGTTTTTTCCTTGGTTTTTAAATTAATTTGTTCTATTTTGTTTTTATTTTTTCCCCGTTGTTATATTTGTTCTTCTCTTTTTTATTATTGTTTTTGTGTGTTTGATTTGTTTTCTTTGCATTTACCTTCAGTTTACATTCTACGTTTGTTTTGTTTTTGTTAGTTTTGTTTTTAATTGTTTGATTCTGTTTTGGGATTCTTTTGTCTTGTTGTTCTCTTGTGGTTTTTTTCTCTGTTTTTGTCTTTGAGTCTTTTTTATCCTCACCCCCCCGCAGCATTCCCCCCTTGGTGTCCATACATTTGTTTTCTACATCTGTGTCTTAATTTCTGCCCTGCAAACTGGTTCATCTGTACCATTTTTCTAGGTTCTACATACATGCGTTAATATATGATATTTCTTTTTCTCTTTCTGACTTACTTCACTCTGTATGACAGTCTCTATATCCATCCACGTCTCAACAAATGACTCAATTTTGTTCCTTTTTATGGCTGAGTAATATTCCATTGTATATACGTACTACATCTTCTTTATCCATTCATCTGTCGATGGGCATTTAGGTTGCTTTCATGACCTGGCTATTGTAAATAGTGCTGCAATGAACATTGAGGTGCATGTGTCTTTTTGAATTATGCTTTTCTCTGGGTATATGCCCAGTAGTGGGATTGCTGGGTCATATGGTAATTCTATTTTTATTTTTTTAAGGAACCTCCATACTGTTCTCCATAGTGGCTGTATCAATTTACATTCCCACCAACAGTGCAAGAGGGTTCCCTTTTCTCCACACCCTCTCCAGCATTTGTTGTTTGTAGATTTTCTAATGATGCCCATTCTAACTGGTGTGAGGTGATACCACATTGTAGTTTTGATTTACATTGCTCTAATAGTTAGTGATGTTGAGCAGCTTTTCATGTGCTTCTTGGCCATCTGTATGTCTTCTTTGGAGAAATGTCTCTTTAGATGTTCTGTCCATTTTTGGAATGGGTTGTTTGTTTCTTTAATATTGAGCTGCATGAGCTGTTTATATATTTTGGAGATTAATCCTTTGTCTGTTCATTCATTTGCAAATATTTTCTCCCATTCTGAGGGTTGTCTTTTCATCTTGTTTATGGTTTCCTTTGCTGTGCAAAAGCTTTGAAGTTTCATTAGGTCCCATTTCTTTTTTTTTGTTTTTATTCCCATTACTGTAGGAGGTGGATCAAAAAATATCTTGCTGTGATTTATGTCAAAGTGTGTTCTTCCTATGGTTTCCTCAAAGCGTTTTATAGTGTCCAGTCTTATATTTAGGTCTCTAATCCATTTTGAGTTTATTTTTGTGTATGGTGTTAGGAAGTGTTCTAATTTCATTCTTTTACATGTAGCTGTCCAGTTTTCCCAGTACCACTTATTGAAGAGACTGTCTTTTCTCCATTGTATATCCTTGCCTCGTTTGTCATACATTAGTTGACTATATGTGCATGGGTTTATCTCTGGGCTTTCTATCTTGTTACATTGATCTATGTTTCTGTTTTTGTGCCAGTACCATATTGTCTTGATTACTGTAGCTTTGTAGTATAGTCTGAAGTCAGGGAGTCTAATCCCTCCCACTCCAGTTTTTTCCCTCAAGACTGCTTTGGCTATTTGGGGTCTTTTGTGGCTCCATACAAATTTTAAGATTTTTTATTTTAGTTCCGCAAAAAATAGCATTGGTATGATAGGGATTGAATTGAATCTGTAGATTGCTTTGGGTAGTATAGTCATTTTCACAATATTGATTCTTCCAATCCAAGAACATGGTATATCTCTCCATCTGTTGGTATCATCTTTAATTTCTTTCATCAGTGTCTTATAGTTTTCTGCATACAGGTCTTTTGTCTCCCTAGGTAGGTTTAACCCTAGGTATTTTATTCTTTTTGTTGCAATGTTAAATGGGAGTGTTTCCATAATTTCTCTTTTATATTTTTCATCATTAGTGTATAGGAATGCAAGAGATTTCTGTGCATTAATTTTGTATCCTGTCACTTTACCAAATTCACTGATTAGCTCTAGTAGTTTTCTGGTGGCATTTTTAGGATTCTCTATGTATAGTATCATGTCATCTGCAAACAGTGACAGTTTTACTTCTTCTTTTCCTATTTGTATTCCTTTTATTTCTTTTTTCCTCTCTGATTGCCATGGCTAGGACTTCCAAAACTATGTTGAATAATAGTGGTGAGAGTGGACATCCTTCTCTTGCTCCTGATCTTAGTGGAAATGGTTTCCATTTTTCACCATTGAGAATGATGTTTGCTGTGGGTTTGTCGTATATGGCCTTTATTATGTTGAGATAGGTTCCCTCTATGCCCATGTTGTGGAGAGTTTTTATCATAAATGCATGTTGAATTTTGTCAAAAGCTTCTTCAGCATCTATTGAGATGATCATATGGTTTTTATTCTTCAATTTGTTAATATGGTGTATCACATGGATTGATTTGCGTATATTGAGGAATCCATATATATGTGTTAGCGTACGGTATTTCTTTTTTTTTTTCTGCGGTATGCGGGCCTCTCACTGTTGTGGCCTCTCCCGTCGCGGAGCACAGGCTCCGGACACGCAGGCTTAGCGGCTATGGCTCACGGGCCCAGCCGTTCCGCGGCATGTGGGATCCTCCCGGACCGGGGCACGAACCCGTGTCCCCTGCATCGGCAGGTGGACTCTCAACCACTGCGCCACCAGGGAAGCCCCTATGTACAGTATTTCTTTTTCTCTTTCTGACTTACTTCACTTTGTATAACAGACTCTACGTACTAACACATATATATGGAATCTAAGAAAAAAAAAAAGGTCATGAAGAACCTAGGGGCAAGACGGGAATAAAGACACAGACCTACTAGAGAATGGACTTGAGGATACGGGGAGGGGGAAGGGTAAGCTGTGACAAAGTGAGAGAGTGGCATGGGCATATATACACTACCAAACGTAAAATAGATAGCTAGTGGAAAGCAGCCACATAGAACAGGGAGATCAGCTCAGTGCTTTGTGACCACCTAAAGGGGTGGGATAGGGAGGGTGGGAGGGAGGGAGATGCAAGAGGGAAGAGATATGGGAATGTATATATATATGTATAACTGATTCTCTTTCTTAAAAAGCAGAAACTAACACACCATTGTAAAGCAATTATACTCCAACAAAGATGTGAAAAAAAAGAGAATCCTTGCAACCTTGGGATTAATCCCACTTGATCATGTTATATGATCCTTTTAATGTGTTGTTGGATTCTGTTTGGTAGTATTTTATTGAGGATTTTTGAATCTATATTCATCAGTGATATTGGTCTGTAATTTTCTTTTTTTGTAGTATCTTTGTCTGGTTTTGCTATCAGGGTGTTGGTGGCCTCATAGAATGAGTTTAGGGGTGTTCCTTCCTCTGCAATTTTTTGGAGAGTTTGAGAAGGGTGGGTATTAGCTCTTCTCTAAATGTTTGATAGAATTCACTTGTGAAGCCATCTGGTCCTGGAGTTTTGTTTGTTGCAAGATTTTTAATCACAGTTTCAATTTCCTTACTTGTGTTTGGTCTGTTCATATTTTCTATTTCTTCCTGGTTCAGTCTTTCAAGGTTATACCTTTCTAAGAATTTGTCCATTTCTTCCAGGTTGTCCATTTTATTGGCACAGAGGTGCTTGTAGTAACCTCTTAGGATGCTTTGTATTTCTGCAGTGTCTGTTGTAACTTCTCCTTTTTCATTTCTAATTTTATTGATTTGAACCCTCTCCCTCTTTTTCTTGATGACTCTGGCTACTGGTTTATCAATTTTGTTTATCTTCTCAAATAACAAGCTTTTTCTTTTATTGATCTTTGCTATTATTTTCTTTCTTTCTATTTCATTTATTTCTGCTCTGATCTGTATGATTTCTTTCCTTCTGCTAACTTAGTGTTTTGTTTGTTCTTCTTTCTCTAGTTCCTTTAAGTGTAAGGTTAGATTGTATATTTGCAATTTTCCTTGTTTCTTGAGGTAGGCTTGTATAGCTATAAACTTCCCTCATAGAAGTGCTTTTGCTGCATCCCATAGGTTTTGGATCATCGTATTTTCATTGACATTTCTCTCTAGGTATTTTTTGATTTCCTCTTTGATTTCTTCAGTGATCTCTTGGTTATTTAGCAACGTATTGTTCAGCCTCCATGTGTTTGTGTTTTTTACGGTTTTTTTCCCCTGTAATTGATTTCTAATCTCATAGTGCTGTGGTCAGAAAAGATGCTTGGTATGGTTTCAATTTTCTTAAGTTTACTGAGGCTTGATTTGTGACCAAGATGTGTTCTATCCTGGAAAATGTTCCATGTGCACTTGAGAAGAAAGTGTAATCTGCTGTTTTTGGATGGAATGTCCTATAAATATCAATTAAATCTATCTGGTCTATTGTGTCATTTAAAGCTTCCGTTTCCTTATTTATTTTCATTTTGGATGATCTGTCCATTGGTGTAAGTGAGGTGTTAAAGTCACCCACTATTATTGTGTCACTCTCTATTTCCTCTTTTAGAGCTGTTAGAAGTTGCCTTATGTACTGAGGTGCTCCTATGTTGCGTGCATATGTATTTATAATTGTTATATCTTCTTGGATTGACCCCTTGATCATTATGTAGTGTCCTTCCTTGTCTCTTGTAACATTCTGTATTTTAAAATCTATTTTATCTGATATGAATATTGCTACTCCAGCTTTCTTTAGATTTCCGTTTGCATGGAATATCTTTTTCCATCCCCCCACTTTCAGTCTGTATGTTTCCCTAGGTCTGAAGTGGCTCCCTTGTAGACAGCATATATATGGGTCTCGTTTTTGTATCCATTCAGCAAGCCTGTGTCTTTTGGTTGGAGCACTTAATCCATTCACGTTTAAGGTAATTATCGATATGTGTGTTCCTATGACCATTTTCTTAATTGTTTTGGGTTTGTTTTTGTAGGTCCTTTTCTTCTCTTGTGTTTCCCACTTAGAGAATTTTCTTTAGCATTTGTTGTAGAGCTGGTTTGATGGTGCTGAATTCTCTTAGCTTTCGCTTGTCTGTAAAGCTATTGATTTCTCCATTGAATCTGAATGAGATCCTTGCCAGGTAGAGTAATCGTGGTATTAGGTTCTTCCCTTTCATCACTTTAAGTATATCATGCGACTCCCTTCTGGCTTGTAGACTTTGTGCTGAGAAATAAGCTGTTAACCTTTTGGGAGTTCCCTTGTATGTTATTTGTCATTTTTCCCTTGCTGCTTTCAATAATTTTTCTTTGTCTTTGATTTTTGCCAATTTAATTACTATGTGTCCCAGCGTGTTTCTCCTTGTGTTTATCCTGTATGGGACTCGCTGTGCCTCTGGGACTTGGGTGGCTATTTCCTTTCCCATGTTTGTTAGGGAAGTTTTCGACTATAATCTCTTCAAATATTTCCTCTGGTCCTTTCTTTCTCTCTTCTCCTTCTGGGACCCATATAATGCGAGTGTTGTTGTGTTTAATGTTGTTCCAGGGGTTTCTTAGGCTGTCTTCATTTCTTTTCATTCTTTTTTCTTTATTCTGTTCCACAACAGTGAATTCCACCATTCTTTTGTCTAGGTCAATTATCTGTTCTTCTGCCTCAGTTATTCTGCTATTGATTCCTTCTAGTGTAGTTTACATTTCAGTTATTTTATTGTTTATCTCTGTTTGTTTGTTCTTTAATTCTTCTAGGTCTTTGTTAAACATTTCTTGCATCTTCTCGATCTTTGCCTCCATTCTTTTTCCAAGGTCCGGGGTCATCTTCACTATCATCATTCTGAATTCTTTTTCTGGAAGGTTGCCTATCTCCACTTCATTTAGTTGTTTTTCTGGGGTTTTATCTTGTTCCTTTATCTGGTACATAGCCCTCTGCCTTTTCATCTTGTCTATATTTCTGTGAATGTGGTTTTTGTTCCACAGTCTGCAGGATTGTAGTTCTTCTTGCTTCTGCTGTTTGCCCTCTCACCACTGTATTTTTAGATCTTTCTACATTCTTCTGACTGGTGTTTTTCAGCTTTCAGTCCCTGTCAAAGTTCCTCAAGCTGGACTTCCCTGGTGGCGCAGTAGTTGAGAGTACGCCTGCCGATGTAGGGGACATGGGTTGGGTTCGTGTCCCTGTCCAGGAGCATCCTACATGCCACTGAGGGGCTGGGCCCATGAGCCATGGCCACTGAGCCTGCACATCAGGAGCCACATCACCTCCTCCCTGTGTCTTCTCTTCTGTCTGTCTTCTCCTTTCATCTTTGTGTCTTATTTTGTATGTGTGTGCTTCTTTGATTTTTTTTGTTTTCGTTTTATTTGTTTGGTTTTGCTTTTACCATTTGTCTGGGGTTTTGTTTGTTCATTTGTTGTTTATTATTTTACATTTATTTATATTTTATTTATTTATTTTTTCTGCATTGAGTCTTCATTGCTGTGCACAGACTTTCTCTAGTTGCAGCGAGTGAGGGCTACTTTTTGTTGTGGTGCACGTGCTTCTTATTGTGGTGGCTTCTCATTGTGGAGCACAGGTTCTAGGCATGTGGGCTTCAGTAGTTGTGGCACTGTGGCTCAGTAGCTGTGGCTCGTGGGCTGTAGAGCACAAGCTCAGTAGTTGTGGCCCACAGGCTTAGTTGCTCCACAGCATGTGGGATGTTCCTGGACCAGAACTTGAACCCGTGTCCCCTGCCTTGGCAAGCAGATTCTTAACCACTGTGCCACCAGGGAAGTCCCTGTTTGTTTGTTTCTAATTGTTGCTGTTGTTGTTTGCTTGTTTTTGTCTTCGCTATTTGTCTTGAGTCCTGTATGTCTGTTTGTTTGCATCCCACCTATTTTTTTCTTTCTTTGGCTTTTTCATTTTTATTTTTCACATTTTTGCTGAGCTGTGTGGACTGTGGGTTCTTGGTTACCAGGCCGGGATTTGGGCCTGAGCCTCTGGACTGGGAGTGCCGAGTCCAGGACACTGGAAGGCCAAAGAATTCCCAGCCCCATGGAATCTTAATCTGTGAGAGTTCTACAAGCGGTCTCCATGTCCACTCCAAGATCCAGCTCCACCCAAGTGCATGCAGGCCCCAGTGCTGAATGCCCCATGCCAAACAACAAGCAAGACAGGAGCACAAGGCCACCCACCTGCAGACAGGCTACCCAAAGCTGTAATAAGCCCATAGACATCCCAAAACACACCACCTGATATGGCCCTTCTCATTAGAGGGACAAGATACAGCTCCACCCACCAAAGCACAGGCACCAGTCCCTCCCACCAGGAAGCCTACACAAGCCACTGGACCAACCTCACCCACTGGGAGCAGACACCAGAATCAAGAAGAACTACAGCCCTGCCACCTGCAGAAAGTAGACTTCAAACAAAGTAAGTTAGAAAAAAAGAGAAGATAGAGAAATATGTTGCAGACAAAGGAGCAATGTAAAAACCCACAAGAACAAATAAACGAAGAGGAAATAGGCAAACTACCTGAAAAAATACTCAGAGTAATGATAGTAAGGATGATCCAAAATCTCCGAAATACAATGGAGAAAATACTAGAAAGGTTTAACAAGGACCTAGAACAATTAAAGAACAGTGATGAACAACACAATAAGTGAAATGAAAAATATACTAGAAGGACTCAATAGCAGAATAACTGAGACAGAAGAATGGATATGTGAGCTGGAAGATAGAATGGTGGAAATAACTGCCAGGGAGAAGAAGAAAGAATAAAGAATGAAAAGAATTGATAACACTCTCAGAGACCTCTGGGACAACATTAAATGCACCAACATTAGAATTATATGGGTCCCAGAAGAAGAAGAGAAAGAGCAAGCCCCTGAGAAAATATTTGAAAAGATTATAGTCGAAAACTTCCATAACATGGGAAAAGAAATAGCCACCCAAGTCCAGGAAGCGCAGAGAGTCCCATATAGGATAAAACCAAGAAAAAAACACGCCAAACAAATATTAATCAAACTATCAAAAATTAAATTACAGGGGCGGCGCTTCAAGATGGTGGAAGAGTAAGATGTGGAGATCACCTTCCTCCCTACAAATACATCAGAAATACATCTACATGTGGAACAATTCCTACAGGTCACCTACTGAATGCTGGCAGAGGACCTCAGACTTCCCATAAGGCAAGAAACTCCCCACGTACCTGGATAGGGAAAAAGCAAAAAGAAAAAACAGAGACAAAATAATATGGATGGGACCTGTACCAGTGAGAGGGAGCTGTGAAGGAGGAAAAGTTTCCACACACTAAGAAGGCCCTTTGTGGGCAGCGACTGCAGGTGGCGGAGCAGGGAAGCTTCAGAGCCACGGAGGAGAGAGCAGCAACAGGGGTGTGGAGGGAAAAGCGGAGAGTTTCATGCACAGAAGATCGGTACCAACCAGCGCTCACCAGCCCGAGAGGCTTGTATGCTCACCCGCCGGAACGGGTGGGGGCTGGAAGCTGAGCATCGGGCTTTGGAGGTCGGATCCCAGGGAGAGGACTGGGTTTGGCTGTGTGATCACATCTGGAAGGGGGCTAGTGCGCCACAGCTAGCCGGGAGGGAGTCTGGAAAAAGTCTGGACCTGCCGAAGAGGCAAGAGACGTTTTCTTGCCTCTTTGTTTCCTGGTGCGCGAGGAGAGGGGATTAAGAGCACCGCTTAAAGGAGCTCCAGAGACGGGCACGAGCCGCGGATATTACCACAGACCCCAGAGACGGGCATGAGATGCTAAGGCTGCTGCTGCAGCCACCAAGAAGCCTCTGTGCAAGCACAGGTCACTATCCACACCTCCCCCTCCGGGGAGCTTGTGCAGCCTGCCACTGCCAGGGTCCCGTGATCCAGGGACAACTTCCCCGGGAGAACGCACGTCACGCCGGCCTCTGCCGCTGCAGGATCGCCCCGTACCCCTCCCTCCCCCCGGCCTGAGTGAGCCAGAGCCCACAAATCAGCAGCTCCTTTAATCCCGTCCTGTCTGAGTGAAGAACAGTTGCCGTCCGGCGAACTACACGCAGAGGCCGGATCAAATCCAAAGCTGAACCCTGGGAGCTGTGCGAACAAAGAAGAGAAAGGGAAATGTCTCCCAGCAGCCTCAGGAGCAGTGGATTAAATCTCCACAATCAATTTGATGTACCCTGCATCTGTGGAATACCTGAATAGACAATGAATCATCCCAGATTGATGAGGTGGACTTTGGGAGCAACAACATATATATATATATATATATATATATATATATATATATATATATATATATATATATATATCCC
>NW_006771007.1:844007-871121 GCF_000442215.2 Lipotes vexillifer
TTCTCTTTTTGTGAGTGTGTATGTGTATGCTTCTGTGTGTGATTTTGTCTGTATACCTTTGCTTTTACCATTTGTCTTACGGTTCTGTCTGTCCATTTTTTTTCTTGTTGTTGATGTTTTTTTAGGTATAGCTTTTAGCACTTGTTATCATTGGTGAATATTTTTTTTGGTTTGGTTACACTCTTCTTTCTTTCTTTTTTTTCTTTAAAAGTTTTTTTAATAATTATTTTTTATTTTAATAACTTTATTTTATTTTATTTTATCTTCTTTCTTGCTTGCTGTTTTTTCTCCCTTTTATTCTGAACCATGCGGATGACAGGCTCTTGGTGCTCCAGCCAGGCGTCAAGGCTATGCCTCTGAGGTGGCAGAGCCAAGTAAAAGACAGTGGTCCACAAGAGACCTCCCAGCTACACGTAATATCAAACGGCAAAAATCTCCCAGAAATCTCCATCTCAACAAGACCCAGATTCACTCAACTACCAGTAAGCTACAGTGCTGGACATCCTATCCCAAACAACTAGCAAGACAGGAACACAGCCCACCCATTAGCAGAGAAGCTGCCTAAAATCATAATAAGGCCACAGACAACCCAATTCACACCACCAGGCGTGGATCTGCCCACCAGAAATACAATATAAAGCCTCATCCACCAGAACACAGGCACTAGTCCCCTCCACCAGGAGGCCTACACAACCCACTGAAATAACCTTAGCCACTGGGGACAGACACCAAAAACAACAGGAACTATGAACCTGCAGGCTGTGAAAAGGAGACCCCAAACACAGTAAGTTAAGCAAAATGAGAAGCCAGAGAAAACCACAGCAGATGAAGGAGCAAGGCAAAAACCCACCAGACCTAGCAAATGAAGAAGAAATAGGCAGTCCATCTGAAAAAGAATTCAGAACAATGATAGCAAAGATGATCCAAAATCTTAGAAATAGAATGGAGAAAATACAAGAAACATTTAACAAGGACCTAGAAGAACTAAACAGTAAAGAAACAGTGATGAACAACACAATAAATGAAATTAAAAATTCTGTGTAAGAGATCAATAGAAGAATAACTGAGGCAGAAGTACGGATAAGTGACCTGGAACACAAAAGAGTGGAAATAATTACTGCAGACAAAATAAAGAAAAAAGAATGAAAAGAATTGAAGACAGTCTCAGAGCCCTCTGGGACAACATTAAACACAACAACATTCGAGTTATAGGGGTCCCAGAAGAAGAAGAGAAAAAGAAAAGGAATGAGAAAATGTTTGAAGAGATTACAGTTGAAAACTTCCCTAATATGGGAAAAGAAATAGTTAATCAAGTCCAGGAAGCACAGAGAGTCCCATACAGGACAAAACCAAGGAGAAACACACCAAGACACACATTAATCAAACTATCAAAAATTAAATACAAAGACAAAATATTAAAAACATCCAGGAAAAAACAACACATAACACAAGGGAGTCCCCATAAGGTTAACTGCTGATCTTTCAGCAGAAACTCTGCAAACCAGAAGGGAGTGGCAGGGCATATTTAAAGTGATGAAGGAGAAAAACCTGCAACCAAGATTACTCTACCCAGCAAGGATCTCATTCAAATATGATGGGGAAATTAAAACCTTTACAGACAAGAAAAAGCTAAGAGTTCAACACCACCAAACCAGCTTTACAACAAATGCTATAGGAACTTCTCTAGGCAGGAAACACAAGAGAAGGGAAAGACCTACAATAACAAACCGAAAACAATTTAGAAAATGGTAATAGGAACATACATATTGATAATTACCTTAAATGTAAAAGCATTAAATGCTCCAACCAAAAAACATAGACTGAATAAGGCTGAATGGATACAAAAAACAAGACCCATATAAATGGTGTCTACAAGAGATCCACCTCAGGCCTAGGGACACATGCAGAATGAAAGTGAGGGGATGGAAAAAGATATTCCATGAAAATGGAAATCAAAAGAAAGCTGGAGTAGCAATTCTCATATCAGACAAAATAGACTTTAAAACAGAGAGTATTACAAGAGACAAAGAAGGACACTACATAATGATAAAGGGATCAATCCAAGAAGAACATATCACATTGTAAATATTTTTGCACCCAACATAGGAACACATCAATATATAAGGCAAATACTAACAGCCATAAAAGGGGATATCGACATTAACACAATCATAGTAGGGGAGTTTAACACCCCACTTTCACCAATGGGTAGATCATCCAAATTGAAAATAAATAAGGAAACACAAGCTTTAAAAGATACATTAAAAAAGATGGACTTAACTGATATTTATAGGACATTCCATTGTAAAACAACAGAATACACATTCTTCTCAAGTGCTCATGGAACTTCTCCAGGATAGATCATACCTTGGGTCACAAATCAAGCCTTGGTAAATTCAATAAAATTGAAATCTTATGAAGTATCTTTTCCAACCACAACGCTATAAGATTAGATATCAATTACAGGAAAAAATCTGTAAAAGATACAAACACATGGAGGTTAAACAATACATTACTTAAAAACCAAGCGATCACTGAAGAAATCAAACAGGAAATCAAAAAATATCTAGAAACAAATGATAATGAAAACACGATGACCCAAAATGTATGGGATGCAGCAAAAGCAGTTCTAAGAGGGAAGTTTATAGCAGTGCAATCCTACCATAAGAAACAAGAAACACCTCAAAAAAAAAAATAACCTAAACTTACATCTAAAGGAATTAGTGAAAGAAGAAAAAAAATACCCCAAAGTTAGTGGAAGGAAAGAAATCATAACGACCAGATCAGAAATAAATGAAAAAGCAATTAAGGAAGTGATAGTAAAGATCAATAAAACTAAAAGCTGGCTGTTTTGAGAAGATTAACAAAATTGATAAACCTTTAGCCAGACTCATCAAGAAAAAAAAGGAGAAGACTCAAATGAATAGATCTAGAAGTGCAAAAGGAGAAGTAACACTGCAGAAATATGAAGGGTCATGAGAGATTACTACTAGCAACTATATGCCAATAAAATGGACAACCTGGAAGAAATGGACAAATGCTTAGAAATGAACAACATTCTGAGACTGAACCAAGAAGAAATAGAAAATTTGAACAGACGAATCACAAGCACTGAAATTGAAACTGTGAATAAAAATCTTCCAATAAACAAAAGCCCAAGACCAGATGGCTTCACAGGCAAATTCTATAAAACATTTAGAAAAGAGCTAAAACCTATCCTTCCCAAACTCTTCCAAAATATAGCAGAGGGAGGAACACTCCCAAACTCATTGGATGAGGCCACGATCACCCTGATACCGAAATCAGACAAAGATGGCACAAAGAAAGAAAATTACAGGCCAATATCACTGATGAACATAGATGCAAAAATCCTCAACAAAATACTAGCAAACACAATCCAACAGCACAGAAAAAGCATCATACACCATGATCAAGTGGGGTTTATCCCAGAAATGCAAGGATTCTTCAATATACACAAGTCAATCAATGTGATACACCATATTAACAAATTGAAGGAGCAAAACTATATAATCATCTCAATAGCTGCAGAGAAAGCTTTCAACAAAATTCAGCACCCATTTATGATAAAAACCCTCCAGAAAGTAGGCATAGAGGGAAATTTCCTCAACATAATAAAGGCCATATATGACAAACCCACAGCCAATATCATCCTCAATGGTGAAAAAATGAAACCATTTCCACTAAGATGAGGAACAAGACAAGGTTGTCCACCCTTGCCACTATTATTCAACATGATTTTGGAAGCTTTAGCCACAGCAGTCAGAGAAGTAAAACAAATAAAATGAACCCAAATCCGAAAAGAAGAAGTAAAGCTGCCACTGTTTTCAGATGACATTAAACTCTACATAGAGGATCCTAAAGATGCTACCAGAAAACTACTAGAGCTAATCAATGAATTTGGTAAAGTAGCAGGATACAAAAGTAATGCACAGAAATCTCTTGCATTCCTATACACTAATGATAAAAAATCTGAAAGTGAAATTAAGAAACCACTCGCATTTACCTTTGCAACAAAAAGAATAAAATATCCAAGAATAAACCTACCTAAGGAGACAAAAGACCTGTATGCAGAAAATTATAAGACACTGATGAAATAAATTAAATATGATACAAATAGATGGAGAGATATATCTTATTCTTGGATTGGAAGAATCAACATTGTGAAAATGACTCTATTACCCAAAGGAATATACAGATTCAATGCAATCCCTATCAAACAGCCAATGGGATTTTTCACAGAACTAGAACAAAAATTTGACAATTTGTATGGAAACACAAAAGACCCCAAAGAGCCAAAGCAATCTTGAGAAAGAAAAACAGAGCTGGAGGAATCAGGCTCCCTGGCTTCAGGCTATAATACAAAGCTACAGTAATCAAGATAGTATGGTACTGGCATAAAAACAGAAATATAGATCAATGGAGCAGGATAGAAAGCCCAGAGATAAACCCATGCACATATGGTCACCTTATCTTTGATAAAGGAGGCAAGAATATACAGTGGAGAAAAGACAGCCTCTTCAATAACTGATGCTGGGAAAACTGGACAGGTGCATGTAAAAGTATGAGGTTAGATCACTCTCTAAGACCATACACAAAAATAAACTCAAAATGGATTAAAGACCTAAATGTAAGGCCAGATACTATAGAAGTCTTAGAGGAAAACATAGGCAGAACAGTCTATCACATAAGTCACAGCAAGATCCTTCTTAACCCACCTCCTAGAGAAATGGAAATAAAAACAAATGGGACCTAATGAAACTTCAAAGCTTTTGCACAGCAAAGGAAACCATAAACAAGACCAAAAGACAACCCTCAGAATGGGAGAAAATATTGGAAATGAAGCAAGTGACAAAGGATTAATCTCCAAAATTTACAAGCAGCTCATGCAACTCAATATCAAAAAAACAACAACCAAATCCACAAATGGTCAGAGGACCTACGTTGACATTACTCTAAAGATATACATATTGCCAACAAACACATGAAAGAATGCTCAGCATCGTTAATCATTAGAGAAATGTGAGATATCATCTCACACCAGTCAGAATAGCCATCATCAAAAAATCTACAAACAATAAATGCTGGAGAGGGTGTGGAGAAAAGGGAACCCTCCTGCACTGTTGGTGGGAATGTGAACTGGTACAGCCACTATGGAGAACAGTATGGAGGTTCCTAAAAAAACTAAAAATAGAACTACCATGCAACCCAGCAATCTCACAACTGGACATATACCCTGAAAAAACCATAATTCAAACACAGTCATGTACCGCAATGTTCACTGCAGCTCTACTTACAATAGCCAGGACATGGAAGCAACCTAAGTGTCCATCGACAGATGAATGAATAAAGAGATGTGGCACATATATACAATGGAATATTACTAAGCCATAAAAAGAATCAAAATTGAGTTATTTGTAGTGAGGTGGATGGACCTAGAGTCTGTCATACAGAGTGAAGTAAGTCAGAAAGAGAAAAACAAATACCATATGCTAATACATATATATGGAATCTGGGGAAAAAATGGTCATGAAGAACCTAGGGACAAGATGGGAATAAAGACACAGACCTACTAGAGAATGGACTTGTGGATACGGGGAGGGGGAAGGGTAAGCTGCAACAAAGTGAGAGAGCGGTATGGACATATATACACTACCAAACATAAAATAGATAGCTAGTGGGAAGCAGCCGCATAGCACAGGGAGATCAGCTCAGTGCTTTGTGACCACCTAAAGGGGTGGGATAGGGAGGGTGGGAGGGAGGGAGATGCAAGAGGGAAGAGATATGGGGACATATGTATATGTATAACTGATTCACTTTGTTATAAAGCAGAAACTAACACAGCATTTTAAAGCAATTATATTGCAATCAAGATGTTTAGAAAAAATTAAATACAACAAAAAACTATTAAAAGCAGCAAGGGAGAAGCAACAAATAACATACAAGGGAATCTCTATAAGGTTGTCAGCTGATCTATCAGCAGAAACTCTACAGGTCAGAAGGAAATGGCAGCATAAAATTAAAGTGATGAAAGGGGAAACCTACAGCCAAGATTACTGTACCCAGCACAGCTGTCATTCAGATGTGATGGAGAAATCAAAAGCTTTACAAACAAGCAAAAGCTAAGAACATTCAGCACCACCAGACCAGCTTTACAACAAATTCTGAAGGAACATCTATATGCAGGAAACACAAGAGAAGAAAAAGACCTACAAAAACAAACCCAAAACAATTTAGAAAATGGTAATAGGAACATACATATCGATAATTACCTTAAATGTAAATGGATTAAATGTTCAAACCAAAACACACAGACTGGCTGAATGGATGCAAGAACAAAACCCATATATACGTTGTCTACAAGAGACCCACTTCAGACCTAGGGACACATACAGACTGAAAGTGAGGAGATGGAAAAAATATTCCATGCAAATGGAAATCAAAAGAAAGCTGGAGTAGCAATTCTCATATCGGAAAAAATAGACTGTAAAAGAAAGACTGTTAAAAGAGACAAATAAGACACTACATAATGATCAAGGGGTCAATCCTAAAAGAAGATATAATAATTGTAAATAATTTTGCATGCAACATAGGAGCACCACAACACAGAAGGCAAATGCTAACAGCCATAAAATGGGAAATCAACAGTAACACAATAATAGTAGGGGACATTAACACTCCACTTACACCAACGGATAGGTCATCCAGACAGAAAATTAATAGGAATCACAAGCCTTAAAAGTAACACTAGAGCAGACAGACTTAATTGATATTTAAAGGAAAATCCATCCAAAAGCACAGAATACACTTTCTTCTCAAGTGCACATGGAAGATTCTCCAGGATAGATCACATCATGGGTCAGAAATCAAGCCTCGGTAAATTTAAGAAAATTGAAATTGTATCAAGCATCTTTTCTGACCACAATGCTATGAGATTAGAAATCAATTACAGGAAAAAAAGTGTAAAAAACACAAACACATGGAGGCTAAAGAATATGCTACTAAATAACCAAGAAATCACTGATGAAATCAAAGAGGAAATGATAAAATTCATAGAGACAAATGACAGCTACAATATGACCAAAACCTATAGGATGCAGCAAAAGCAGTTCTAAGAGAGAAGTTTATAACAATACAATCGTACCTTAGGAAACAAGAAAAATCTCAAATAAATGACCTAACCTTACACCTAAAGTGACTAGAGAAAGAAGAACAAACAAAACCCAAAGTTAGCAGAAGGAAAGAAATCATAAAGGTCAGAGCAGAAATAAATGAAATAGAAATGAAAAAAGCAATAACAATGATCAATAAAACTAAAAGCTGTTCTTTGAGAAGATAAATAAAATTGATAAACCTTTAGCCAGACTCATCAAGAAAAAAAGGGAGAGGACGCAAATCAATAGAATTAGAAAGGAAAAAGGAGAAGTTACAGATGACACTGCAGAAATACAAAGGATCAAAAGGGACTACTACAAGCAAATATATGCCAAATAAATGGACAACATGGAAGAAATGGACAAAGTCGTAGAAAGGTACAATCTTCCAACACTGAACCCAGAAGAAATAGAAAAAATGAACAGACCAATCACAAGTAATGAAATTGAAACTGTGACTTAAAATCTTCCAACAAACAGAGGTCCAGGACCAGATGGCTTCACAGGCGAATTCTATCAAACATTTAGAGAAGAGCTAAAACCTATCCTTCTCAAACTCTTCCAAAATATAGCAGAGGGAGGAACACTCCCAAACTCATTGGATGAGGCCACGATCACCCTGATACCGAAACGAGACAAAAAAAAAAATCACACAAAAAAGAAAATTACAGGCCAATATCACTGATGAACATAGACGCAAAAATACTCAACAAAATACTAGCAAGTGAGTCCAGCAACACTTTAAAAGTATCATACACCATGATCAAGTGAGATTTATCCCAGAGATGCAAGGATTTTTCAGTATATGCAAATCAATCAATGTGATACACCATATTAACAAATTGAAGAATAAAAACCATATGATCCTCTCAATAGAGGCAGAAAAGTTTTCGACAAAATTCTACTCCTTTTTTTTTTTTTTTTTTTCAGTATGCGGGCCTCTCACCACTGTGGCCTCTCCCGTTGTGGAGCTCAGGCTCCAGACGTGCAAGCCCAGTGGCCATGGCTCACGGGCCCAGCTGCTCCGTGGCACTTGGGATCCTCCTGGACCAGGGCACGAACCCATGTCCCCTGCATTTGCAGGCGGACTCCCAACCACTGTGCCACCAGGGAAGCCCCGACTCCCATTTATGATAAAAATTCTCCAGAAAGTGGGCGTAGAGGGAACCTACGTCAACATAATAAAGGCCATGTGTAACAAACCCACATCAAGCATTATTCTCAATGGTGGAAAACTGAAAGTGTTTCTTCTAAAATCAGGAACAAGGCAAAGGTGTCCACTCTCGCCACTATTATTCAACAGTTTTGGAAGTCCTAGCTGTGGCAATCAGAAAAGGGAAGGAAATAGAAGGAATCCAAATTGGCAAGGAAGAAGTAAAACTGTCACTGTTTGCAGGTGACATAATACTATACATAGAAAGTTCTAAGGATCCCACCAGAAAATTACTAGAGCTAATCGATGAATTTAGTAAAGTTGCAGGATACAAAATTAATACACAGAAATCTCTTGCCTTCCCATACACTAACAATGAAAGATCAGAAAGAGAAATGAAGGAAACAATCCCATTTACTGTTGCAACAAAAAGAATAAAATACCTACCTAAGGAGGCAAAAGACCTGTATGCAGAAAACTATAAGATGCTGATGAAAGAAATCAAAGATGACACAAATAGATGGGGAGATATACCATGTTCTTGGATTGGAAGAATCAATAATGTGTAGATGACTATGCTACCCAAAGCAATCTACAGATTCAATGCAATTCCTATCAAACTACCACTGCCATTTTTCACAGAACTAGAACAAAAAATTTCACAATTTGTATGGAAACACAAAAGACCCCGAATAGCCAAAGCAATCTTGAGAAAGAAAAATGGAGCTGGAGGAATCAGGCTCCCTGGCTTCAGACTATGATACAAATCTACAGTAATCAAGACAGTATGATAATGGCACAAAAACAGAAATATAGATCAATGGAACAAGATAGAAAGCTCAAAGATAAATCCATGCACCTATGGTCACCTAATCTATGACAAAGGAGACCAGAACATACAATGGAGCAAAGACAGTCTCTTCAATAAGTGGTGCTGGAAAAACTGGACAGCTACATGGAAAAGAATGAAATTAGAACACTCCCTAACACCATACACAAAAATAAACTAAAAATGGATTAAAGACCTAAATGTAAGCCCAGACACTATAAAACTCTTAGTGGCAGCCTTCTCTGGTGGCTCAGTGGTTAAGACTCCACGCTCCCAATACAGTGGACTGGGTTCTGTCCCTGCTCAGCAAACTAGATCCCACATGCATGCTGCAAGTAAGAGTTCGCATGGAGCAACTAAGGACCCCACATGCCATAACTAAGGAGCCCATGTGCCACAACTAAGAAGCTGGTTAACCACAACTATGGAGCCTGCAAGCTTCAACTAAGATCCGGCACAACCAAATAAATAAATATTTAAAACTCTTAGAGGAAAACATAGGCAGAACACTCTTTGACATAAATTGCAGCAATATCTTTTGTGATCCACGTCCTAGAGTAATAAGAATAAAAACAAAAATAAACAAATGGGACCTAATTAAACTTAAAAGCCTCATACAGCAAAGGAAACCATAATCAAGATGAAAAGGCAACCCACAGAATGGGAGCAAATATTTGAAAATGAAGCTACTGACAAGGGCTTAATCTTCAAAATATATAAACAGCTCAATATCAAATAAAGAAAAAAAAGGAGCAACCCAGTCAAACAATTGGTGGAAGGTCTAAATAGACATTTCTCCAAAGAAGACATACAGATGGCTGAAAAGCACATGAAAATATGCTCAGCATCACTAATTATTAGAGAAATTCAAATAAAAACTACAATGAGATATCACCTCACACCTGTCAGAAAGGCCATCATCAAAAAGTTTACAAACAATAAATGCCAGAGAGGGTGTGGAGAAAAGGGGACCCTACTACACTGTTGGTATGAATGTAAATTGGTGCAGCCACTATGGAGAACAGTATGGAACTTCCTTTAAAAACTAAAAATAGAGCTACTATATGATCCAGCAATCCCACTCCTGGGCATATATCTGGAGAAAATGATACTTTGAAAAGATACATGCACCCCAATATTCATTGCAGCATTATTTACAATAGTGAAGACATGGAAGCAACCTAAGTGTCCATCAACAGATGAATGGATAAGGAAGATGTGGTACATATATACAATATAATATTACTCAGTCATAAAAAGAATGAAATAATGCCATTTGCAGCAACATGGGTGGACCTAGAGATTATAATACTAAATGAAGTAAGTCAGACGAAGACAAATATCACATGATATCATTTATATGTGGAATCTAAAAAATGATAAAAATGAACTTATTTACAAAACAGTAACAGACTCACAGACTTAGAAAACAAACTTATGGTTATCAAATGGGAATGGTGTGTGCATGGGGTGGTTAAATTAGGAGATTGAGATTAACACACACACACTACTAAATGTAAAATTGATAACCAGCAAGGATTTCCTGTATAGCACAGGGAACTCTACTCAATACTCTGTAATAACCTATATGGGAAAAGAATCTGAAAAAGAATAGTTATATGTATATGTATAACTGAATCACTTTGCTGTACACCTGAAACTAACAAAACATTGTAAATCAACTATACTCCAATATAAAATAAAAATTAAAAAGGAAAAAGAAAAATCATGTCATATGCAGCAGATAATTTGCTGCAACATTTCCAATTTGGATGCCTGTATTTTTCTTGCCTAATTCTTCTGGCTGAAACTTTTAATATTGTCAGCTCATATCAGTGGTGAAAGCAAGTATCCTTGTCTTGTTCTTTAACTTTTAGTAAAAGTGTTCACTCTTTCATCATTGAGTAGGATGTTAGCTGTGGGTTTTCATACATGGCTTTTATTTTGTTTATTCCTAATTGTTGAGTGTTTTTTTAAAAATCATAAATTGGTGTTGATTTTTGTCAAATGCTTTTTCTGCATCATTTGAGATAATCTTCTGGTTTTCTTCCTTTATTCTCTCAATGTAGTATATTACATTGATTCATTTTTGTACATTGAACCATCCTTGCATTACAGAAATAAATCCTACTTGGTCATGGTGTACAATCCTTTAAAATGTTTCTGAATTTGATTTGTTATTATTTTTGAGGATTTTAACATCAATATTCATAAGGGATGTTGGTCTAAAGTTTTTTGTAATGTCTTTTTCTGGCTTTGGTATCAGGGTAATGATGACCTCATAGAATGAGTTAGAAAATATTCTCTCCTCTTCAGTCTTTTGGAAGGGGTTGAGGATTGGTGTTAATTCTTCTTTAAAAGTTTGGTAGAATTCACCAGTGAAGCCATCTGGTCTAACACGTTTTTTTTGTGGGAAGTTTTTTTTTTAAATTATGATTCAGTTTCCTTACTGAATGATAGCTGAATGATAGCTCTATTCAGATTTTTCTATTTCTTTATGATTCAGTCTTGGAAAATTGTTTTTTTCTAGGGTTTTGTCCATGTCACCTGGATTATGTAATTTGTTGGTATACAATTATTTATAGTACTCTTTTAATCCTTTTTATTTTTGTAAAATTGGTCATAACTTTCATTTCTGATTATTCCACTTTCATTTCTGATTATAGTAATTTGAGTCTTCTCTCTTTTTTCTTCATCAATCTAGATAAATGTAAATTTTGTTGATCTTTTCAAAGAACCAAAATTGTAGTTAGTTTACTTTCTCTGTTGTTTTCTATTCTCCATTTTATTTGTCACCACTTTAATCTTTATTATTTCCTTCCTTCTGCTAGATTTGAGGGTTTTTGCTCTTCTTTTTCTAGCTCCTTAAAATGTAAATTTAGGTTATTGATTTGAGGTCTTTCTTTTTTTAAGAAATGCATTTGCAGAGTATATTTCCCTCTCATTACTGCTTTTGCTGCATCCCATAGATTTTGGTATGTTGTGTTTTTGTTTTCATTTGACTCAAGTTTTTTTCTAATTTCCCTTGTGATTTCTTATTTGATTCACTGGTTATTGAAGAGTGTTTTATAATTTTCACATAGTTATGAATTTTCCAGTTTTTCTACTTTTGTTGATTTCTAGGTTTTTTCCATTATGTTTGGAAAAGATACTTTCTATGATTTCAATCTTTTAAAATTTATTGAGACATGTTTTGCCACCTAACATATTGTCTATTCTGGAAAATGTTCCTTGTGCACTTGAGAAAAAAATGTGTATTCTGTTGTTATTGGACGGAGTGTTCTGTATGTGTCTGTTAAGTCCAATCATCTTATAGTGTTGTTCAGGTCCTTTATTACTTTATTGATCTTCTGTCTTTTTCTTCTATTCATCTCCACACTTTAGAGTATAATCATATTAAATGTTTCCTCTCTGTACATTAAGCGCCACTTTAGATGATGTTATATCTTTTGTTTCTACGATAAAATATGATTGAAGACACTCATTAGGTAAAGGATAGTCTATGATGTTTACTTCCAGTTTTACCCATTTTGTTGTTCTTCTTACCATTTTGTAGGTCACAGCTTTCCTGTTTTATCTTTTTTTTTTTTGGAAAGCTTCTGTTAGTCACTCTATAAGTATAGGTTTCTGAGTACAAACTGTCTTATTTTCTCTTCAAGAATGTCTGTATTTCTCCTTCATTCTTGAAGGATATTTTCAGACACAGTATTAGGGGTTGACAGTTATAGTCTTTCAGCATTTGAAAAATATTCTGCCACTTGCTTCTGGCTTCCATTGTTTCAGAAAAGAAACCTACTGTCATTCAAACTGGTGTCACCCTCTTGTCATTTTCTCTTACTGCTTTACAATTTATTTTTTCTTCTCAGAAATTAATTATAGGGACTTCCCTGGTCGCACAGTGGTTAAGAATCTGCCTGCCAATGCAGGGGACACGGGTTCAAGCCCTGGTCTGGGAAGATCCCGCATGCCACAGAGCAACTAAGTTTGTGTGTCAAAACTACTGAGCCTGCACTCTAGAGCCCACGAGCCACAACTACTGAGCCTGTATGCCACAACTACTGAAGCCCGCATGCCTAGCACCCATGCTCCACAACAAGAGAAGCCACCGCAATGAGAAGCCTGCACACCACAACGAAGAATAACCCCCACTTGCTGCAACTAGAGAAAGCCCACGTGCAGCAATGAAGACCCAACACAGCCAAAAATAATTAATTAATTAAAAAGAAATTAATTATAATATGTCTTAATGTGGATTTTTTGGGATTTTCTCACTTCCTGAATCTGTGGGTTAATTTATTTTGTTAAATTTGGAAAGTTTTCAGACATTATTTCTTTGAATATATTTCCCAGTTTCTTTCTCCTCTCCTTTAGGGCTCAGTTCCTGCAAATTTACTTAACTGGTTTATTAGTTTTAATAGTTTGCTTGGTGATTTATTGAATTTTTCTATGTTCAGGATCACATCATTTGCAAATAGAAATAGTTTTATTTCTTGTTTTCCACTCTAGATGGATTTTATTTATTTTATTGCTTAATTGTATGGCTAGAACCTACAGTAAGTGTTAAATAGAAGTGGTAAAAGTGGACAATTTTCTCTTGTTGCTGATCTTAGGGGAATAGTATGCAGTCATTGGCTTTTCAGTATGATGTTAGTTGTGAGCTTTTTGTAGATGGTATCTATCAGGTTCAGGAAGTTCCCTCCTACTCCTAATTTGTTGTGTTAGTTCTTTTTTTATTCATGAGAGGGTATTTGATTTTGTGAAATGCTTTTTCTGCATCTGTTTAAATAATGAAATATTTTTGCCCTTTATCAGTACATTATGTTATTTGATTCATTTTTCTATGTTCAAACAATCATGCAATCCTGGTATAAAACGTAGTTAATCATGGTATATACTCTTTTTACATCATGCTGAATTCAGTTTGCTAATGTTTTTTGAGGAGTTTTGCATCTATATTTATAAGGGATATTGGTCTGCTGTTTTCTTCTCTTGTGATATGATCCTGGTTTTGATATCAAGATAATACTGGCCCTATGTAATGAATTTGGCAGTGTTTCCTCCCTCTTATTATTTTGTAGAGTCTTATGTAAGTTTGTTCCTGTATTTCTCTACTACTGCCTTATTTTGTGTTAAATCAGTATTTGCTGGTATACTACTTTAAATCCCTTGTTTCTTTTGAGTTATTCTCTTAGTCGTTGCCTTAAAAAATGACAATTTCCATCTTAAAATTAAAACAATCTAGTATGATTAATATCAAATTAATTTCAAGAAAACATTGCTGAGATTCATTTCCATTTCATTCCCTTTCCATAATATTGTTTTCACACAAATTACGTCTTTATATATTATAAGCCACCAACACAGTATTATGATTACTGTTTATGTAATTGCTTTTAAATAGGTAGGAAAAAGTTAACTACAAAATACCTTAAAATTTTCTTCTATATTTACTTATGTAATGCTTTTGCCAGTAGTCTTTATTTCCTTATTTATTTAAGTATAATTGGCTTACAATATTATATTAGTTTCAGATGTATAATTACAGTGATTCTATATTTTTATACCTTACAAAATTATCACCACAATAAGTCTAGTTATCTGTCACCATACAAAGTAATTACAATATTGTTAACTAAATTCCCCATGCTGTACATAATATACTTTTGACTTATTTATTTCATAACTCAAAGTCTCTATATCTTAATCTCCCCTCATTTATTTAACTCATCCCCCAACCCCCTCTCCTCTGGCAACCACCAGTTTGTTCTCTGTGTCTATAAGTCTGTTTCTGTTTTGTTATGTTTATTTATTTTGTTTTCTAGATTCCATATATAAGTGAAATCATACGATGTTTGTCTCTCTCCATATGACTTATTTCACTTAGCATAATACCACCTAGGTACACCCATATTGCCCCAAATAGCAAGATTTAATTTTTTAATGGCTTAATAACACTTCATTGTATATATATGTATGTATGTATGTATATATGTGTGTGTGTATATATATACACAAATATATATATATATATATCTCACATCTTTATCCATTCATCAAGTGATGGACACTTAGGTTGCTTCCATATCTTAGCTGTTGTAAACAATGCTGCAAGGAACATAAAGGTGCATATATCTTTTTGAAATAGTGTTTTCATTTTCTTTGGAAAAATACCCAGAAGTGGAGCTGCTGGATTTTATGGTAGTTTTATTTTTAAAATTTTGAGGAACCTCCACACTGTTTATCATAGTGGCTGTACCAATTTTCATTCCCACCAACAGTGCACAAGGGTTCCCTTCTCTCCATAGCCTCACCAACACTTGTTATTTGTTGTCTTCTTGATAACAGCCATTCTGTCAGGTGTAAAGTGATATCTTATTGCTGGTTTTGATTTGCATTTTCGTGATGATTAGTGATGTTGAGCATCTTTTCATGTGCCTGTTGGGCATCTGTATGTCCACTTGGGAAAAATTCAATTCAGATCCTCTGCCTGTTTTTTAATCAAAGGTTTTTTTTATGTTGAGTTGTATGAGTTATTTGTATATTTTGGATACTAACCTTTTATCAGATATATAACTTACAAATACCTTCTCCCATTCAGTAGGCTGCCTTTTCATTTTGTTGATGGTTTTCTTCACTGTACAAAAGCCTTTTAGGGACTTCCCTGGTGGTCCAGTGGCTGACTCTGTGCTCCCAATGCAGGGGGCCTGGGTTAGATCCCTGGTCAAGGAACTAGATCCCACAGGGATGCCACAAATAAAAAGATTCTGCACACCAGAGCTAAAGATCCCACGTGCCACAGTGAATATCTCACATGTGGCAACAAAGATCCTGTGTGCCACAACTAAGACCAGGCATAGCCTAAATAAACAAACTAATTAATTAATTAATTAATATTTTTTAAAAAGCTTTTTAGTTTGATGCAGTCCCACTTATTTATTTTTACTTTTGTTGCCCTTGCCTCAGGAGACATATCCAAAAAAATAATACTAAGACTGATGTCAAAGAGTGTACTCCCTTAGTTTTCTTCCAGATGTCTTAAAGTTTCAGGTCAAACATTTAACTCTTTAATCAATTTTGAGTTTATGTTGGTATATGTTGTAAGAAAATGGTACAGTTTCATTCTTTTTCATGTGGCTGTCCAGATTTCCCAATGTCATTTATTGAAGAGGCTGTCTTTTCCCAATTGTATATTCTCAAATAATTTGTAGTATATTAATTGATCATTTAATTGTGGGTTTATTTCTGGGCTCTTTATTTTGTTCCATTGATCTATTTGTCTTTTTCTGTGCCACTACCATACTATTTTAATTATTGTAGCTTTGTAGTATAGTTTGAAATCAGGGAGCTTTATACCTCCAGCTTTGTTCTTTCTCAAGCTTGTTTTGGTGTTTTGGGATCTTTTGTGTTTTCATACAAATTTTGGAATTCTTTTTTCCAGTTCTGTGAAAAATCCCATTGGTATTTTGATAGAGATTGCATTGACTCTGTAGATTGCCTTGAGTAGTATGCTCATTTAGCAATATTAATTCTTCCAATACGTGAGCATGGATTATATTTCAATTTGCTTCTGTCACCTTCAATTTCTTTAATCAATATCTTATAGTTTTCCGAGTACAGGTCTTTTACCTCTTTGGTTATATTTATTCCTGGGTATTATATTCCTTTTGATGCAATTATAAATGGGATCGCTCTCTTACTTTCTCTTTCTGATAGTTCATTAGTCTATAGAAATACAACAGATTTTGGTATATTAATTTTGTATCCTGCAACTTTACTGAATTCATTTATTAGTTCTAATAGTTTTGGGGGTCATGATATATAGTATCATGTCATCTGCAAACGGTGACAGTTTTTCATCTCCCTTTTCAATTTGAATTCCTTTTATTTCTTTTCCTTCTCTGATTGCTGTGGCTAGGACTTCCAATACTATGTTGAATAAAAGTGTCAAGAGTGGGCATATATGTCTTGTTCCTGATCTTAGAGGAAATGCTTTCAGCTTTTCACTGTTGAGTATGATGTTAGCTGTGGGCTTGTCGTGTATGGCCTTTATTATGTTGAGGTATGTTATCTCTCTACCCACTTTATTAAATGTTGTTATCATAAATGGATGTTGAATTTTGTCAAAAGCTCTTTTCTCTATTTGCTGATCATATGATTTTTATTCTTCAATTGGTTAATGTGGTGTATCACATTGATGGCTTTGCAGATATTGAAACATCCTTGTACCCCTGGGATTAATCCCACTTGATTTTGGTGTATGATTTTTTTAATGTATTGTTGAATTTAGTTTTATAATTTTTAAAACATTTTATTGGAGTATATTTGATTTAAAACGTTGCATTAGTTTCAGATGTACAGCAAAGTGAATCAGTTATACATATACATATATCAACTCTTTTTTAGATTCTTTCCTTATATAGGCCATTAGAGAGTATTGAGTAGAGTTCCCTGTGCTATAGAGTAGGTCCTTGTTGGTTATCTATTTTATATATAGTGATGTGTATATGTCAATCCCAATCTCCCGATTTATCCCTCCCCTGCTTACTCCCTGGTAACCATAAGTTTATTTTCTACCACTGTAACTCTATTCTTGTTTTGTAGATAAGTTAATTTGTACTCTTTTTTTAGATTCCACATATAAGTGATATCATATGATATTTGTCATTCTCTGCCTGACTTACTTCACTCAGTATGACAATCTCTAGGTCTATCTATGTTGATGCAAATGGCATTATTTCATTCTTTTTTATGGCTGAGTAATATTCCATTGTATGTATGTGCCACATCTTTATCCATTCCTCTGTCGATGGACATTTAGTTTGCTTCCATTTCCTGACTATTGTAAATAGTGCTGCAATGAACATTGTGGTGCATGTATCTTTCAAATTACAGTTTTCTCTGGATATATGCCCAGGAGTGGGATTGCTGGATCATATGGTAGCTCTATTTTTAGTTTTTTAAGGAACTTCTATACTGTTCTCCATAGCGGCTATACCAATTTACATTCCCACCAACAGTGTAGGAAGGTTCCCTTTTTCTCCACACCCTCTCCAGCATTTATTGTTTGCAGATTTTTTGATGATGACCATTCTGACTGGTGTGAGGTGATAACTCATTGTACTTTTGCTTTGCATTTCTCTAATAATTAATGAAGATTTTTCATGGGCTTTTATAGCCATCTGTATGTCTTCTTTGGAGAAATGTCTATTCAGATCTTCTGCCCATTTTTTGATTAGGTGGTTTGGGTTATTTTGTTACTGGGCTACATGAACTGTTTGTATATTTTGGAGATTAATCCCTTGTCAGTTGCTTCGTTTGCAAATATTTTCTCCCATCAGAGAGTTTGCTATTTTTTTTGAGGATTTTTGCATATATGTTCATCAGTGATATTATCCTGTAATTTTGTGTGTGCAATATCTTTGTCTGGTTTTAGGATCGGACTGATGCTGGTGTCATAGAACGAGGTTGGAAGCATTCCTTACTCTGAAATTGTTTGGCATGGTTTGAATAAGATAGGTGTTAACTCTTTAAATTTTGGTATAATTCACCTGTGAAGCCATCTTGTCCTGGACTTTTGCTTGTTGTGAGTTGTTTTCATTACTGGTTCAATTTCATTACTAGTAATCAGTCTGTTCACATTTTCTATTTCTTCTTGGTTCAGTCTTGGGAGATTGTACATTTGTAGGAATTTGTCTCTTCTAGGTTGCTCATTTTATTGGTGTATAATAGTTCATAGTAATCACTTATGATCCTTTGTATTTCTGTGGTGTCAGTTATAACTTCTCCTTTTTCATTTCTGATTTTATTGATTTGGACCCTCTCTCTTTTTTCTTAATCAGTTTGGCTAAAGATTGATTAATTTTGTTTCTCTTTTCAAAGAACCAGGTCTTTGTTTCATTGATTTTTATCTCTGCTCTTATCTTTATTATTTCTTTCTTCTACTAATATTAGGTTTTGTTTGTTCTTTTTCTAGTTAATTTAGGTGTAAGGTTAGGTTGTTTGAGATTTTTGTTGTTTCCTGAGGTTGGCTTGTATGGCTATAAACTTTACCCTTAGAACTGCTTTTGCTGCATCACAGAGATTTTGAAAAATTGTGTTTCCATTTTCGTTTGGCTCCAGCTTTTTTTTTTTCCATTTCCTCTTTTTATTCTTCAGTGACCCATTGGTTTTTCAGTAATATGTTGTTCAGACTCCATGTATTTGTTTTTGCAGTTTTTTTTCCATGTGCTTGACTTCTAGCCATAACATTGTGCTCAGAAATGATTCTTGGCATGATTTCAGTGATCTTAAATTTATTGAGACTTGTTTTGTTACCTAGCATGTGACCTCTCCTGGAGAACATTCCAAATGCACTTGAAAAGATTGAGTATTCTGCTGATTTCAAATGAAAAGTCCTGTATATATATGTATTAATTCCATTGGGGTCTAATGTGTCATTTAATGTCAGTATTTCCCTATTTATTTTCTGTTTGAATCATCTGTCTATTGATGTAACTGGAGTATTTAAGTTCTCTAATATTATTGTGTTACTGTCAATCTTCCTTTATGTTTGTTAATATCTGCTTTATATATTTGTGATTCCTATATTGGGTGCATATGTATTTACAGTTGTTATAGCTTCTTTTGGATTGATCCCTTAATCATTATGCAGTGTCATTCTTTGTCTCTTGTTACAGTCTTTGTTTTAATGTCTTTGTCTGATATAAGTATTGCTACCCCAGCTTTCTTTTCACTTCCATTTGCATACATTTTTCCATCCTCTCACTTTCAGTCTGAGTGTGTCTTTAGATCTGAAGTGAGTCTCTTGTAGGCAGCATATATATGGGTCTTTTTTTTATCCATTCAGTCACTCTATGTGTTTTAATTGGAGCATTTAGTCCATTTACACTTAAAGTAATTATTTTGGGGGAGGATATAGTTATTTTACAATGTTGTGTGAGTTTCTATCATACAGTCAAGTGAAGTAGAGTTCCCTGTGCTATACAGCAGGTTCTCATTAGTTATCTATTTTATACATATTAGTGTATATATGTCAATCTCTATCTCACAATTCCTCCCACCCCCCTTTCCCCCCTTGGTGTCCATAGGTTTGTTCTCTACATCTGTGTTCTATATTTCTGCCTTGCAAACTGGTTCATCTGTACCATTTTTCTAGATTCCACATATATGCGTTAAAACACAATATTTGTTTTTCTCTTTCTGACTTACTTCACTCTGTATGACAGACTCTAGGTCCATCCACATCTCTACAAATGACCCAATTTCGTTCCTTTTTATGGCTGAGTAATATTCCATTGTATATATGTACCACATCATCTTTATCCATTCATCTGTCAATGGATATTTAGGTTGCTTCCATGAACTGACTATTGTAAATAGGGCTGCAATGACCATTGTGGTACATGCCTCTTTTTGAATTATGTTTTTTTCAGGGTATATGCCCAGAAGTGGGATTGCTGGGTTGTATGGTAGTTCTATTTTTAGTTTTTTGAGGAACCTCCATACTGTTCTCCATAGTGGCTGTATCAATTTACATTCCCACCAACAGTGCAAGGGGATTCCCTTTTCTCCACAGCCTCTCCAGCATTTATTGTTTGTAGATTTTCTGAGGATGCCCATTCTAACCAGTGTGAGGTGATACGTCACTGAATTTTTGATTTGCATTTCTCTAATAATTAGTGACATTGAGCATCTTTTCATGTGTCTCTTGGCCATCTGCATGTCTTCTTTGGAGAAATGTCTATTTAGGTCTTCCACCCATTTTTTGATTGGGTTATTTGTTTTTTTATATCAAGCTGCATGAGCTGTTTGTATATTTTGGAGATTAATCCTTTGTCCATTGATTTGTTTGCAAATATTTTCTCCCATTGTGAGGACTTTCTTTTCGTCTTGTTTATGGTTTCCTTTGCTGTGCAAAAGCTTTTAAGTTTCATTAGGTCTCATTTGTTTATTTTTGTTTTTATTTCCATCACTCTAGGAGGTAGGTCAAAAAAGATCTTGCTGTGATTTATGTCAAAGAGTGTTCTTCCTATGTTTTCCTCTAAGAGTTTTATAGTGTCCAGTCTTACATTTAGGTCTTTAATCCATTTTCAGTTTATTATTATTGATTGTAGTTTTGTTAATTGTTTTCGGGTTGTTTTTGTATTTCTTTTTTGTTCCTTCCTTCTTTTTTTGCTCTCTTCCCTTGTGGTTTGATAACTATCCTATTGTTACGTTTGGATTACTTTCTCTTTTTGTGTGTGTACCTATTATACGTATTTGGTTTGTGGTTACTATGAGGTTCACGTATAACAACCTGTGTATATATGTGCTTATTTTAAGTTGCTGACCTCTTAAACTTGAACATATTCTAACAACCCTGCATTTTTGTTTCCCCCACTCATGCTTAATTTTTTGACATCATATCTTAAATCTTTTTTGGTGTGTGTCCCTTAAGTACTTATTGTGGGTTTAGATGAGTTTACTACTTTTACTAGATTTATATGTGGTTGATGTACTACCTTACTGCATATTTGCCTTTACAATGAGATTTTTTTGGTAATTTTCATAGTTCTGTTCTTTTATTTTGCACTTTGAGAATTTCCTGTAACATCCCTTGCATGCAAGTTTAATCGTGCTGAACTCTTAGCTTTTGCTTGTTTGTAAAACTCTTGATGTCTCCATCAAATCTGAATGAGAGACTTGCTGGGTAATGTAGTCTTGGTTGTACCTTGGTTCCTTTCATCACTTTGAATACATCACTCCCTTCTGGCTGCAAAGTTTCTGCTGAAAAGACAGTTGCTAGTCTTAAGGGAATTCTGTTTTACATACTAGTTGCTTTAAGATTCCCGCTTTATTTTTTGTCATTTAGTTACAATGTGTCTTGGTGTGGACCTCTTTGAGCTCATCTTTTTGGGGAGATTCTGTGACTCCTGGACCTAGATGTCTGTTTCCTCTCCCAGCTTAAGGATGTTTTCACTTATTATGTCCTCAGATATATTCTCTGCATATTTATTTCTCTCTTCTACTTCTGGGACCCCTATATTGTGAATGTTAGTGCACTTGATGTAGTCCCAGAGGTCTCTTAAACTATACAATTTTAAAAATATTTTATTCTTTTTTCCTTTCAGCTTGGGTGATTTCCATTACTCTGTCTTCCAGTTCGCTGATTTGTTCTTCTGTATCATCTATTCTGCTGTTGATTCCTTGTAGTGTATTTTTCTTTCTGTTATTGTATTCTTCAGCTATGTTTGGTTCTTCTTTATATTTTCAAACTCTTTGTTAAACTTCTCACAGTATCCATCCATTCTTCTCCTGAATTTGTTTAGCATCTTTATGATCATTACCTTGAACTCTTAATACAATAGATTGCTTATCTCCATTTCATTTAGTTCTTCTGGCATTTATCTTTTTTAAAAAATTATTTATTGATTGATTATAGGTTGCACCAGGTCTTAGTTGTGGTTCACCAGCTCATTAGTTCCAGCACACGGGCTCCTTATTTGTGGCAGGCAGGCTCCTTAGATGTGGCTGTGGGGTCCTTAGTTGTGGCATGAGAACTCTTACTTGAGACATGCATGTGAGATCTAGTTCCCTGACCAGGGATCAAACCCAGGCCCCCTGCATTGGGAGCATGGATTCTTATCCACTACACCACCAGGGAAGTCCCTGGGATTTATCTTGTTCCTTCATTTGGAAGATATTCCTCTGTCTCCCCACCTTGCCTAGTTCTCTGTGCTTTGTCTATGTACTAGGTAGGTTTGTTACACTTCCCAATGTTTGAAAAGTGACCTTATGTAGGAGACACCTTCCATTGCCCAGTAACACACTCCTCCCTGTTCATCAGAGCTATATGATCTAGGGGTGCACTATATGATCTACAGGTTTGTTTTCTGATTGCTGTGGCTAGGACTTCCAAAACTATATTGAATAAAAGTGGAAAGAACGGACATCCTTGTCATGTTCTGGATCTTAGAGGAAATGCTTTCAGCTTTACACCATTGAGTATGATGTTATCTGTGGGTTTGTCATATATGGCCTTTATTATGATGAGGTATGTTCCCTGTATGCCCATTTTATGGATAGTTTTTATCATAAATCGGCGTTGAATTTTGTCAAAGGCTTTTTCTGTATCTATTGAGATGATCATAAGGTTTTCATTTTTCAATTTGTTAATGTGGGGTAACACACTGCTTGATTTGTGAATATTGAAAAATCCTTGCATCCCTGGGATAAATCCCACTTGATTATGGTGTATTATGCTCTTAATGTATTGTTGGATTTGGTTTGCTAGTATTTTGTTGAGGATTTTTGCATCTATGTTCATCAGTGATATTGGCCTGTAATTTTCTTTTTTTCTATTTTCTTTGTCTGGTTTTGGTATCATGGTGATGGTGGCCTCATAGAATAAGTTTGGGGGTGTTCTTCCTTTATACTTTTAAGAAATAGTTTCAGAAGGATAGGTGTTAACACTTCTTTAAATATTTGATAGAATTCGCCTGTAAAGCCATCTGGTCCTGCACTTTTTTTTTTTTTTGTGGTACGTGGACCTTTCATTGTCTTGGCCTCTCCAGTTGTGGAGCACAGGCTCCAGACACACAGGCTCAGTGGCCATGGTTCATGGGCCTAGCCACTCCATGGCACATGGGATCCTCCTGGACCGGGGCACAAACCCATGTCCCCTGCACTGGCAGGCAGACTCTCAACCACTGCACCACCAGGGAAGCCCTGGTCCTGCACTTCTGTTTGTTGGGAGTTTTAAAATCACAGTTCCAATTTCAGTACTTGTGATTGGTATGTTTATATTTTCTATTTCCTCCTGGTTAAGTCTTGGGAGATTGTACCTTTCTAGGAATTTGTCCATTTCGTCTAGGTTTTCAATTTTTTGGCATATAGCTGCTTGTAGTAGTCTCTTATGATCCTTTGAATTTCTGTTCTGTCCATTGTAACTTCGCCTTTCTCATTTCTAACTTTACTGATTTGAGTCCTCTCCCTTTTCTTCTTGATGAGTCTCGCTAAAGGTTTATCAATTTTGTCTATCTTTTCAAATAACCAGCTTTTAGTTTCTTTGATATTTTCTCTTGTTTTCTTCACTCCATTTCACTTATTTCTGCTCTGATCTTTATGATTTTTTTTCTTCTACTAACTTTGAGTTTTGTTTGTTCTTTCTCTAGTTGCTTTAGGTGTGTGTGAGATTAGTTTGCTTATTTGGGATTTTACTTATTTTCTAAGATAAGATTTTATTGCTATAAACTTCCCTCTTAGAAATGCTTTTTCTGCATCCCATAGGTTTTTGGGTCATCGTATTTTCAGTGTCATTTGTTTCTAGGTATTTTCTGATTTTGTCTTTGATTTCTTCAGTGATATCTTGCTTATTAAGTAGTGTATTATTTAGCCTCCATGTGCTTGTGTTTTTTACAGATTTTTTTCCTGTAATTGATATCTAGTTTCATAGTGTTGTGGTCAGAAAAAATACTTGATATGATTTCAATTTTCTTAAATTTACCAGGGCTTGATTTGTGACCCAAGATATGATCTATCCTGCAGAATAGTCCATGAGAACTTGAGAAGAAAGTTTATTCTGTTGTTTTTGGATGGAATGTCCTATAAATATCAATTAAGTCCATCTTGTTTAATGTGTCATTTAAAGCTTGTGTTTCCTTATTTGTTTTCATTTTGGATGATCTGCCCATTGGCAAAAGTGGGGTGTTAAAGTCCCCTACTATGATTGTGTTACTGACGATTTCCCCTTTTATGGCTGTTAGCATTTGTCTTCTGTATTGAGGTGCTCCTGTGTTGGTGCATAATATTTACAATTGTTATGTCTTCTTGGATTGATCCCTTGATCATTATGTAATGTCCTTATTTGTCTCTTGTAATAGTCTTTATTTTAAAGTCTAATTTTGTCTGATATGACAATTCCTACTCCAGCTTTGTTTTGATTTCCAGTTGCATGGAATATTTTTTTCCATCCTCTCACTTTCAGTCTTTATGTGTCCCCAGGTCTGAAGTGGGTCTCTTGTAGACAGCATATATATTGGTCTTGTTTTTGTATCCATTCAGCCCGTCTATGTCTTTTGATTGGAGCATTTAATCCATTTACATTTAATGTGGTTATTGATATGTATGTTCCTAGTACCATTTTGTTAATTGTTTTGGGCTTGTTATTGTAGGTCTTTTCCTTCTCTTGTGTTTCCTGCCTAGAGAAGTTACTTTAGCATTGTTTGTAAAGCTGGTTTGGTGGTGCTGAATTCTCTTAGCTTTTGTTTGTCTCTAAAGCTTTTAATTTCTCCGTCAAATCTGAATGAGATCCTTGCTGTGTAGAGTAATCTTGGTTGAGGGTTTTTCCCTTTCATCACTTTAAATATGTCCTCCCACTCCCTTCTGTCTTGCAGAGTTTCTGCTGAAAGATCACCTGTTAACCTTATGAGGATTCCCTTGTATGTTATTTGTTGTTTTTCCCTTGCTGCTTTTAATATTTTTGTGTGTATTTAATTTTTGATAGTTTGATTCATATGTGTCTTGACATGTTTCTCTTTGGATTTATCCTGTATGGTTTTCTCTGTGCTTCCTGGACTTGATTGACTATTTCCTTTCCCATATTAGGGAAGTTTTCAACTATAATCTCTTCAAATATTTTCTCAGTCCCTTTCTTTTTCTCTTCTTCTTCTGGGACCCCTATAATTTGAATGTCGGTGCGTTTAATGTTGTTCCATAGGTCTCTGAGACTGTTCTCAATTCTTTTCATTCTTTTTTCTTTATTCTGCTCTGTGGTAGTTATTTCCACTATTTTATCTTCCAGGTCACTTATCTATTCTTCTGCCTCAGTTATTGATTCCTTCTGGAGAATTTTAAATTTCATTGATTGTGTTGTTCATCATTGTTTGTTTGCTCTTTTGTTCTTTTAGGTCCTTGTTAAATGTTTCTTGTGTTTTCTCCATTTTAATTCTGAGATTTTGAATCATCTTTACTATCATTACTCTGAATTCTTTTTCAGGTAGACTGCCTATTTCCTCTTCATTTGTTTGGTCTGGTGGGTTTTTACCTTGCTCCTTCATCTGCTGCATATTTCTTTGTCTTTTCATTTTGCTTAACTTACTATATTTGTGGTCTCCTTTTTGCAGGCTGCAGGTTTGTAGTTCCCATTGTTTTTGGTGTCTGCTCCCAGTGGGTAAGGTTGGTTCAGTGGGTTGTGTAGGCTTCCTGGTGGAGGGGGTTGGTGCCTGTTTTCTTGTGGATGAGGCTGGATCTTGTCTTTCTAGGGGACAGAGCCATATCCGGTGGTGTGTTTTGGGGTGTCTGTGAACTTATTATGATTTTAGGCAGCCTCTCTTCTAATGGGTTGTGTTGTGTTCCTGTCTTGCTTGTTGTTTGGCATGGGCTGTCCAGCACGAGAGCTTGCTGGCTGTTGGGTGGAGCTGCATCTTAGTGTTTAGACGGAGATCTCTGGGAGAGCTCTCACCAATTGATATTACGTGGAACCAGGAGGTCTCTGGTGGACCAATGTCATGAACTCAGCTCTCCCTCCTCAGAGGCTCAGGCCTGACACCCGGCCGTAACACCAAGACCCTGTCAGCCTCATGGCTTTTGCTTCATGCTTGATTTCAGGCCAACTCGGGAGTGACTTTTGGACTCAAAGGTTTGAGAGGCACCCTTGCTCAGCAACGTGCAGCCCAGGAGCTTAGCCAGAAACTTTGCCATATACGAGCAGTGAAGCAGGGGCTCTCCAAAAGTGTCTGATCTGTCCTTTCTCTGCACAAGAGCCCACGTGCCAAGGTCTCACTTGCAGTGGGCCGGCCCATGCTGCTGAGGGCTGGGGGATGCCCACAGCCGAGCCAGGCGGGGGTGGAGCCTGTGAGAGAGTGTCTGCTGCCCTGCCACCACTGCCTGTTGTGCGAGGTGCGAGTGCACACAGTGGGGTCCTCTGTTCCAACCTCCCATGCCCCAGGAGCAGGCACTGCAGTATGCGTTAGCCTTTCCTG
>NW_006771007.1:871136-901356 GCF_000442215.2 Lipotes vexillifer
CCTGCTGAATGTCACTGCCACCAGAGTAAAGGGAAGGGTCCCACCAAGGGGGCGGTGGGAGGGCCAACGCCTTGCAAGGCTGGTGTGGTGCACTGCTAAGGGCACCAGATGGCAGAGCACTGAGGCGTGGGCACTTGCGGCCTGGCCCAGGCACCACCGCTCCAGCCACAGAGCTCGGCTGCAGCTGAGGCCTGACCCTCTGTGGGAAAGCAGGAGACGAGGGCCTGGGAAGGTCTGCTTACGGGGCCAGCCAGGATGACCCAGTTCCCCAGTTTCCCCTCTCTGCCACAAAGGAGGTGGAAAAGGCTGTCTCAGGCCATGTCTGACCCAGTGGGTTCCTTTTTGGGTTTTTTATCTTGTTCCTTCGTCTGGAACGTTTTCCTCTGCTATCTCATTTTGTTCAACTTTCTGTGTTTGTGGTCCCAGAGGCTGCAGCATTGTAGTTCCTCTTGCTTATGCTGTCTGCCCCCTGGTGCATAAGGCTGGTCTAAGAGACTTGTGCAGGCTTCCTTGTGGGATGGACTGGCACCTGCCTACTGGGAAGGCAGGGTCTTGTTCCTCTGGTGGGCAGGGCCGTGTCAAGGCATGTGTTTAAAGGCAGCTGTCATCTCAGGAAGACTTTAAGCAATGTCTCTGCTGATGTGTTGGGCTGTGTTCTTGCCCTATTGGTTGTTCGGCCTGAGGCATCCCTGCGCCACAGCCTTTGGGCTGTTGGGTGGCATCAAACTAACTGCCTCCAGGACAGCTCCCACCAATGGATGCTCTCCCCAGTATCTCCACCACCAGTGTCCTTGTCCCCACAGTGATTCACAGCTGCCTCTCACCTCCCCAGGAGACCCTCCAAAACCAGCACATAGGTCTGGCCCAGGATCCTATGAAGTCACTGCTTTTTCCCTGGGTTCCACTGCACACAAGTCCTTGTGTGTGCCCTCCGAAGTGGAGTTTCAGTTTCCTCCATTTCTGTGGAGTTCCTGTGATCAAATGCCACTGGCCTTCAAAGCCAAATTTTCAGGGGGCTTCTCCTTCAGGTACCAGACCTCCAGACTGGGAAGCCTGATGTAGGGCTCAGAACTCTCACTCCTGTGGGAGAAATTCTGTGATGTAATTATTTTCCAATTTGTGGGTCACCCACCCAGTGTGTATGGGATTTGATTATACTGCAAATGTGCCCCTCCTACCATCTCACTGTAGCTTCTTTGTCTTTGGAGTAGAATATAGTTTTTGGTAGGTTCCAGTCCTTTTTTGTCAATGGTTGTTCAGCAGTTAGTTGTAATTTTGGTGTGTTCATGAGTGGAAGTGATCTCAGGTCCTCTACTTCGCCATCTTGTCCTCCACCACTCTATAAGCTGTGGCCACATGGCACCATGATGGTCCAGCTCCCTCATGCTTCACATATTTTGAAGCTCTGTCTGGTGCATATGCCACAAAGCAGAAGGTATATGGAGACCAAGAATAGAATTGGAATAGGGATTATTTCCTTTCCCTCTCTTCCTACTTTCTCAGAGCAAAATTCCTAGATGGACTTGTCTATATTCATGGTCTCTATTTCTTCATTTCACCTTGTGTCCACAACCAACTGTAGTTAATATCTTGTCCCCAGTATAGTAAGTCCCCTACATATGAACATTCAAGTTGTAAACTTTCAAAGATGTGAACATGCTTTTGCATGTTCAATCACGTAAGTTAGTTCACATGTCTGGTGTACATTGTCACTTGCCTGCATCCTCTACAAGTGGCTGTGATTTTGCATACTTTACAGTACTGTATAGAGTACACTAGTACAGTATCTTTATTTCAAGCCCAGGATGTCCAGAAGCAAGTGTAAAAGCAGTGGTGATGTAGCTGGTACTGCTAAGAAGCACGAGCTGTTGTACTGTAGTGCTGTACTTTTCAAGGTACTGTATTGTAAGATTAAAACTTTATTTTTGTGTTTGTTTTTTATGTATTATTTGTGTGAAAAGTATTAGAAACCTATTACAGCACCACACTATGTAGCTGATTGTGTTAGATGGGTACCTAGGCTAACTTTGTTGGGCTTACGAACAAATTGGACTTATGAACACACTCTAGGAATGGAACTCGTTCGTATGTAGGGAACTTACTGTACTCTTTGAACCACTCTTGTCATTGTCACCAATGACTTTCACAATAGTAAAGCAATGGTAAATTGTGAGTCCTCATTTTACTCAACCTTTTAGTAGCATTTGACATAGTTGATCACTTCTTTCTTCTTGGAACACACTTGACTTCCAGGGCACCATATTCTTTTTTTAAACTATTTTTTTGAATGAAAGATTCTTTGAAGTCTATAGTGCTTTACAATTTTCGAAAGTTTCACACACATGTTTTCATATATCCCATAATAACCCTTTTTTAAAATTCTCCTTCTCCTATATTGCAGGGCACCATACTCTTATGGCTTTTATTTTACCTCATTTTGGGCCTTTTTCCCTTGTTCAACATCATCTTCTCAACCTCTAAGCACTCCAGTACTTCAAGGCTTATTCTTTGGGTCACTTCTCTATCTACATCTTTTCCTTGGTCATTTTATCCAGTCTCATGGTTTTAAAAGCCATCTATGTTTACACCTCAAAATTGTATATCTCTAGGCCTAACTTCTTTTCTGAAATTCAAACTTTTATATCCTATCTTTGACATGAAATATCCACTTGAATGTTTAACAGGCATCTCTAACTTAAGATGTCAAAACCAGAGTTCCCAAGCCCCTCCCATCTTCCAATTTCCAGCTAATCACTCAAAAAGTTCTGTCAGTTCTACCTTCTGATACCTCTTCTGCTACCACCCTAGTCCAGCTTCCCATTATCTTTCTCCTGGACCATTATATAAGCATCCTAGATTATCTCTCTCCTTTGGCTCTTACCCCCACCCTATCTTATTTTCCACATAGCAACCAGAGTGATATTTTAATGATTTAAATCAGACATTATTACCTTTATCAAACCCCTCAATGGCTTCCCATTTCAGAGTAAAAGCAAATGTCCTTATAACGGACTTCAAGACTTCACTTGATCTGACCCCTGCCTTATCATTTTTCTGAGCTCTTCTACCCCCTCCTCTTCCCTCACTCCTCTCAACTCACTCACATCCTTGTGGTTCCACAAACACTCCATGCTTGTTCCTGATTCAGAGACTTTGCTGTTGTTTATCTCTCTTCCTGAAATGCTCTTCCCTCACTTCTATCAAAGCTCTGCCCAGGGGGCTTCCCTGGTGGCGCAGTGGTTGAGAGTCTGCCTGCCGATGCAGGGGACACGGGTTCGTGCCCTGGTCCGGGAAGATCCCACATGCCGCGGAGCGGCTGGGCCCGTGAGCCATGGCTGCTGAGCCTGCGCGTCCGGAGCCTGTGCTCCGCAAGGGAGAGGCCGGAACAGTGAGAGGCCCGTGAACCGCAAAAAAAAAAAAAAAAAAAAAAAAAAAAAAAAAAAGCTCTGCCCAAATGGCACAGCTTCCTCAGATGTGTGTTCATTGACCACTGCGTTTAGACTTTACTGTCATTTTCTGTACCCCTATCCTGCTGTACTATTCTTTCTATAACTGAGTATTACCTAATATTATGTTAGATATTTCTTTGCTTATTTGTTCATTGTCTCCTCTGCCACTAGAATGTCATCTCTATAGAAGTAGGACTTTGTCTTGTTCACCACGGTATCCTCAACTCCTGGAAGAATATTTAGTAAATATGTCCTGAGTGAATGAATGGCTTTGCAGAATATCAGTAGTGTCCCAGATACCTTTTTTTCACTGGTTTCACTGCTGAGTAATTATCTCCTTAAAGAATTTAAGCAAAATTTTTTTCACATAGTAGCTCTTTCTGTGTATGACCTGTAATTTTGCATTTAAAATTTCAGAGAAACAACTATTTTATTTGAACTCTGTGCCCTACCAATAGAGTAGGACTCAGCCCCTCACCAAGGACCTAAGAGGAGTGGGACCAGCCATACAAAGTGAGAGTACCTGAAATGTTCCATATTGTGGAGTACAACTGGCAAAGGGGAGTCTTTACAATGGAGATTGTTTTTTTCTTAATCTATTAAATTTTAAAGAAAAGAAATCAATTTTTAAGCTAGATAAAGAATGAACCACTTAGGGGTTAATATGAAAACAGATTCAAATACCTGTGTTCTGGATGGTATTTGTAATGCTACTGACCTCCAAATTCTAGTTTAATCCCAGATATAGATGTAGAATTTTTTCCTCTCCTGACTGCTATCCTATACTTGATGATGCTGCTTAGAAACGGCAGACGGATGTGCATACTTTGGAGGCAGCTTTATGGTGTTTGGACGAAGGATGAAGAAAAACATGAAATTGGAGCAAGAAAAAAGAAGACAAAATGCACAATCACCATGCAGTATGCACAAATACTCTACTTACACATTTGTGTTTAAGATTTATAAATCATAATAGTCCTCTCAGAGCCAAAAATGAAATTACTAATGTGCCATGATTTCTGCCTTATGATGTGTGGAGTCTATCAAAAGCTCTTGACAATATTTTTGGTGTAACAGTATAGAATAAAACCTCAAATTTGTTGAGTAGTTGTGCATATTTCTCTCTCTCTCCCTCTCTCTGCCAGAATTGAACCGTCTTGCATATTGAAACAGCATTTTTAAAAACAAGACTCAGTACATTAGAAGTCAGTTGAACTGATAATTCTTTTCTTTTTTTCTTTTCTTGGCTGCGCCACGCAGAGTGCAGGATCGTAGTACCCCAACCAGGGATTGAACCTGCATCCCCTACATTGGAAGCACAGTCTTAATCACTGGACTGCCAGGGAAGTCCCTGAACTGATAATTCTTAGGCCTCCTCATGCTGTATCTCTGATGCAGTTGCATTGCCATTCCTGGTACCCTGCCTAAAACTGCTTGTCATGTGTAGTGTGCACTACATCATGAAAATCTGAATCACTGAACTCTTCTTTGCTTAAAGGAGCCAGGATCCTTTTAAGATACTATTGGAACAGGAAGAAAGTAAGATGGAATATCTTGCTGCTCTCAGAAAGTGAGGATGGCCTCAGAGATGGCCGAGGGAGTTTTGGAAATGAGAAAACAGGACAACATAGGAAGAACACCCACTGGCAAAGGAAGATCATTCAAAAATATAAAAATAAAAATAAATAGTTTTATGGTAGATAAAATATATACTATTTCTAATACAGAAAATAATTACTATAATTATCACTATAGTCAATTGGCATAACTTGAGTCTGCCAAAAAGTGTCATGAGTCCATAATGATAATAAAAGGCGGAGGAAAAATAAAGAATGTTGTCATTGTAATAATTATGTAGGTCAATATAACACAGTATAAGTATATATTTTTCTCTTTTCTTATATTAACTGATTTAAAATAAACTTGCACAAAACAGTAATTATGAAACTTAATTGCTAGGCCGAGAACATAGAAATATGTAATATATAGGACAAACTAGCAAAAAAAGAGATGAGGAAATAGAGTGATATTGGAACAAAATTTATTTGTTTTACTAGAACTGTTAGTATTAATCTGAAGTATACTGTGATAAATTATATATATTGGAATTTTCAGAGTAACCATTAAGAAAATAACTAAAAATATAGCTTACAAAGAGCAAGGAAAGAATTAAAATTATACACTAGAAAGCAATGGTTTAGCATAAAAGAAAGAAGGAACAGAGGGAGGACCAAAAAAAAAAAAAGGAGTCATACACATAGAAAAGAAATAGGAAAATGGCACCTATAAATCAAACCATAGTTATGATAACACTAAATGTAAATAGATTAAACACTTCAAAGAAAAGACACAGATTATCAGATTGGATTTCTTTAAAGATCCAAATACATTTTCTACAGTAGACACACTTTATTTATTTAATTCAAGTATAGTTGATTTACAATGCTGAGTTAATTTCTGCTGTACAGCCAAGTGAGTCAGTTATACATATATATACATTCTTTTTGTATTCTTTTCCATTATGGTTTATCACAAGATATTGAATATAGTTCCCTGTGCTATACAGTAGGACCTTGTTGCTAATCCATTCTATATACAATAGTTTGCATCTGCTAATCCCAAACTCCCAATCCATCTCTCCCCCACCACCTATCTCCCTTGGCAACCACAAGTCTGTTCTCTATGTCTGTGATTCTGTTTCTCTTTCATGCATAAGTTCATTTGTGTCATATTTTAGATTCCACATATAAGTGATATCATATAGTATTTGTCTTTCTCTTTCTGACTTACTTCGCTTAGTAATAATCTCTAGGTCCATCCGTGTTGCTGAAAATTGCATTAGTTCATTCTTTTTTATGGCTGAGTAATATTCCATTGTATATATGTACCACATCTTTATCCATTCATCTGTCAATAGACTTTTAGGTTGTTTCCATGTCTTGGCTATTATGAATAGTGCTGCTATGAACATAGGGGTGCATGTATCTTTTTGAATTATATTTTGTCCGTATATATGCCCAGGAGTGGGATTGCTGGATCATATGACAACTCTATTTTTAGTTTTTTGAGGAACTTCCAAACTGCTTTCCATAGTGGCTGCACCAACTTACATTCCCACAAACAGTGTAGGAGGGTTCCCTTTTCTCCACACCCTCTCCAGCATTTGTTATATGTAGACATTTTAATGATGGCTATTCTCACTGGTGTAAAGTGGTACCTCACTGTAGTTTTGATTTTCATTTCTCTGATAATTAGCAATATTGAGCATCTTTTCATACACTTGTTGACCATCTGTATGTCTTCTTTGGAGAACTGTCTATTTAGGACTTTTGCCCATTTTTTGATTGGGTTGTTTGGTTTTTTGTTGAGTCATATGAGCTTTTTGTATATTTTGGAAATTACACCCCTGTTGGTAGCATCATTTGCAAATATTTTCTCCCATTCCATAGGTTGTCTTTTCATTTGTTTATGGCTTCCTTTGTTGTACAAAAGCTTGTATGTTTGATTAGGTCCCATTTGTTTATTTTTGCTTTTATTTCTGTTACCTTGGGAGACTGACCTAGGAAAACATTGGTACGATTTATGTCAGAGAATGTTTGCCTGTGTTCTCTTCCAGGAGTTTTATGGTGTCATGTCTTATACTTAAGTCTTTAAGCCATTTTGAGTTTATTTTCATGTACAGTGTGAGGGTTTGTTCTTACTTCATTGATTTACATGCAGCTGTCCTGCTTTCCCAACATCACTTGCTGAAGAGACTGTCTTTTTCTGTTGTATATTCTTGCCTCCTTTGTCAAAGATTAATTGACCGTAGGTGTGTGGGTTTATTTCTGGGGTCTCTATTCTGTTCCATTGATCAGTATGTCTGTTTTTGTGCCAATACTATGCTGTTTTGATTACTGTAACTTTGTAGTATTGTCTGAAGTCTGGGAGGGTTATGCCTCCTGCTTTGTTCCTTTTCCTCAGGATTGCTTTGGAAATTCTGGGTCTTTTATGGTTCCATATAAATTTTAGTATTATTTGTTTTAGTTCTGTAAAAAATATCATGGGCATTTTGACAGGAATCTCATTAAATCTGTAGATTGCTTAGGGTAGTATGGTCATTTTAATAATATTAATTCTTCTAATCCAAGAGCATGGGATATCTTTCCACTTTTTTGCATTATTTTCAATTTTCTTTCTTAATGTTTTTTTAAATTTTATTTATTTATTTTTGGCTGCATTGGGTTTTCATTGCTGCATGCAGTCTTTCTCTAGTTGCAGTGAGTGGGGGTTACTCTTCGTTGCAGTGCACGTGCTTCTCATTGCAATGGCTTCTCTTGTTGTAGAGCACAGGCTCTAGGTGCACGGGCTTCAGTAGTTGTGGCATGTGGGCTCAGTAGTTGTGGCTTGTGGGCTTTAGAGCACAGGCTTAGTAGTTGTGGTATACAGGCTTACTTGCCCCACAGCATGTGGGCTCTCCCCTGACCAGGGATTGAACCTGTGTCCCCTGCATTGGCAGGCAGATTCTCAATGACTGCATCACCATGGAAGTCCTTTATTAATATTTAATTGTTCTCAGCATATGTCTTTCATCTCCTTGGGCAGGTTTGTTCCTAAGTATTTTATTTTTCGATGTGATTTTAAAAGGGATTTTTTTTTGCATTCCCTTTTTGATATTTCAGTGTTAATGTAAAGAAATGTAACTGGGTGGGAGGAATTGGGAGATCGGGATTGACACATATACACTATTGATACTATGTATAAAATAGACAACTGATGGGAACATACTGTATAGCACAGGGAACTCTACTTAATACACAGTAGTGTCCTAAACGGAGGGGATATATGTATATGTATGGTTGATTCATTCTGCTGTGCAGTAGAAGCTAACACAACATTGTAAACAACTATACTCCAATAAAAGTAATGTAAAAAAATAAAGGCGACTGATTTCTGTATGTTAATCTTGTATCCTGCTACCTTGCTGAATTAGTTTATCAGTTACAAATTCAATGTTAATCTACAATTACCTAAAAATAAAAATGGAAAAGTATGTTACAGATTTTAAAAAAGGATGAAAAATATATATCATTCAAATAGTAACCATAAGAGTGTTGAAATGCCTGTACTTTAGGACCATAGAATGTTGCCAGAGATAAAGAGGGACATGTTATAATGACAAAAGAGTCAATTCATCAGGACATAAAAATTAAAAATACATACACCTAATGACAGGATGTAAAATACATAAAGAAAAACTGACAGAGTTGAAGGAAAAAGACAACTAAACAATAATAATTGGAAACTTCAAAAACTCACTCTCAATACGGCTAGACGTAAAATCAACAAGGATATAAAAGACTTGAATAACACTACCGACCAATTAGACCTAACTGACATCTATAGGATACTCCATCCAACAACTGCAGAATGCACATCCTTTTCCATCCACCATTGAACATTCTCCAGGATAGAACACCTTCTAGGCCATATAAAACAAGTCTGAATAAATATTTTTATAATTTAAATATTTTTATATTTTATAATTTTAAATATTTAATTTATACAAAGCATGTTCTCTGGCCATGACAAAATTAAATTAGAAATCAACAACAACAACAAAAAGAAATTTGGGATATAAAAAGATCAAAAATTAAATAACACATCTCTAAATTATAGATGGGTAAAGAATAAATCACAAAGGAAATTAGAAAAATATTTTGAACTGAATGAAAGTGAAAAGCACACAAAATTTATGGGATATAGCTAAAGTAGTGCTTAGAGGGAAACATATAGGTGTAAATGTTTCTACTAGAAAAGAAAGCCTTCAAACCAAGAACCCAAACTTATATCTTAAGAAGCTAGGAAAAAAATATGCTAAGTGAAATACACCAGTCACAAAAGACCAATTCTGTATGATTCCATTTAAACCAGTATTGAGAAGAGTGAAATTCCTGGAAACAGAAAGTAGAACAGTGGTTTTATGTTATTTGTATTTTACCACAATTTTTAAAAAAACATAAAATAAAATAATTATTAAAAAAAATAAACTAGAAAAAGATAAGCAAACTAAACCCAAACGAACCAGAAGGAAGAAAATAATAAAGATTGGAACAAAAATAAATGAAATAGAGAAAGTCAATGAAACCAAAAGATGGTTCTTTGAAAAGATCAATAAAACTGACTATACAATCAAAAAAAAAAAAAAGAGAGAGAAAACAAGTTAACAAATCAGGAGTTAAAGAGAGAACATTACTACAGACCCTACAAAAATCAAAAGGATTATAAAGGAATACTATGAACAACTTTATGCCAATAAAGTAGGCAACTTAGGTGAAATGAACAAACTCTAAGAAAGAAACAAATTACTGAGACAAACTCATAAAGAAGTAGAAAATTTGAATAGACCTACAAGTGAAGGACTTGAATGGATATTTTGCAGTCTTCCCACAATGACAAGCACAAACTCACAGAGCTTCACTGATTAATTCTAGAAAATATTTTAAAAATAAATAACATCAATTTTTTATAAAATCTTTTAAAAAATAGGGAAAAAGAAAACACCTTCCAACTCTTTCTATGAGACAAGTATTACTTTGGCACCTCGATACAGAAGCATCACAAGAAAAGTAAAGAGCAACCCACTTCAGACCTAGAGACACATACAGACTGAAAGTAAGGGAATGGACAAAGATATTCCATGCAAATGGAAACCAAAAAAAAGCGGGAGTAGCAATTCTCATATCAGATTAAATAGACTTTAAAATAAAAACTATTAGAAGAGACAATGAAAAATCTGAAAGTGAAATCAAGAAAACACTCCCATTTACCATTGCAACAAAAAGAATAAAATATCCAAACCTACCTAAGGAGACAAAAGACCAGCCTTCCCTGGCCACGCATTTCCTTAACCCTGTTATGTTGTTCACAGCCCATTCCCACCACCAGCAATAATACTGTCCTCTTCCTGACTAATATCATCCATGATACACTTAGGTAGTGGCAATTTGAGGTCCTGCTTCTTGAAGGCCTGTAGCAGTCTTAAACAACAGAAATTTATTTCTCATAGTTATAGAGGCTGGGAAGTCCAAGATCAAGTTGCCAGCATGGTTACATTCTGATGAGGTCCCTTTTGCTGGTTCACAGCAAGCACCTTCTCACTGTGTCCTCATTTTCATCTGAAACTTCATCAGAATGGCTTTTGTCATCCATATTTCTACCAACATTCTCTTCATGACCACTTAGGTATTCTCTAAGAAGATTGGGTGTCTGTATACAGCCCTCATCTTTTCCTTCTGGGCAATTCAGTAGAACTGCCTTTGAACATCTGTTCACAGCAATGCAGGCTTTTTCTGGCATGCACCTCCAAACTCTACTCATCCCCCAGTTCCAAATCTGCTTCCACATTTTTAGGTATTTGTAACATCAGCACCCCTATTTCTCAATTTTCTGTCTTAGTCCATTTGGGCTGCTATGATAAAATACCACAGACTCTGTGGCTTATAAACAACAGAGATTTATTTCTCAGAGTTCTGGAGGCTGGAAGTCCAAGGTCAGGGTGCCAGCATGGTCAGATTTTGGTGAAAGCCTTCTTCCAGGTTGCAGACTTCTGACTTCTTACTGTAACCTCACATGGCTGAAGGGGTTAGGGAGCTTTGTGGGGTCTCTTTTATAAGGGCACTAATTCCATTCATGAAGGCTCCACCCTCATAACTTAATCACCTCCCCAATACCATCAAATACCAAAACCTTTGGGGGTTAGGATTTTAACATGTAAATTTGGGGGAGACACAATCAGACTACAGCAATAACCTTAAATAAAATATAGTGTTTGTCTCAATTATATAAAGTCATCTATAAATAATACTCAGAGGAAATATGCTAAAAGTTAATTGGTTATCTCTGGCTGGTGGGATTGTGAGTGATTTTCCCCCTGTTTTATACTTTTCTGTACTTTTAACTTTTCTACAGCAGGCAACTTGTATATTGGGGTGGGGAGGAGGTCAACAAAATAATTTGGAAAAAGGTAATAAAAGAAGTCAGAAGGGTGATGGGGGTTTGTAAAAGCAGAGCTCATTGAAGACAGATTCCAACAAACTGCCTGGTGGAAAGGGTGGGGACAATGGGAGAAGATCCCAAAGTGAGCTGGGGAAAGCCTTCATTTCTTGTCCTGTTCACCCTGCTGGGACCAGGTAGAGCAAAAACACATGAAGATCATACATGAGAACATGGTCCAGCTACAAGACCTGAAGAATCAGCACCTGGCCAGGAAATCAGAGGTGAATGACAAGAACCATGAAATGGAGGAGATTCGTAAGAAACTGGGGGGCGCCAACAAGTGAGTGGGTTCAGGCCTGGGCTTGGAAGTACATAGTATGGGCAGCTTGCTGGATTTGGGTCTCACCTATCTCTCTGGATCGTTTTAGGGAAATGACCCATTTACAGAAGGAGGTAACAGCCATTGAGACCAAGCTTGAACAGAAATGCAGTGACGGCCACAACCTGCTATAGGGCTGCAAGATGCAGGACATCAAGTTGCCACTGTCTAAGGGCACCATGGACGATATTAGTCAGGAAGAGGTGAATATTACTGCTGGTGGTGGGTGTGGGCTGTGAACAACATAACCAGGAATGGGGGATGAAGGTGGCTAGGGAGGGAAGGTGAGAGAGAGAGAGAAAAGGATGGTGGGTGCAGGTGAGAGACAAAAGGAGGGATGCAGGGGAGATGAGGCAGGGTGAGGCTGTGAAGGCAGGTGAGGTGAAAGGTAACAGCCTTGGTGTGAGAGGGCAGTTGTTGGGGGTAGGGCTGTAGAGTATTTTTCCCCCAAGAGAACATCTGGCAATGTCTGAAGTCCCCGTTTCTTTGTCACAACCGGGGTGGGGGTCACTACCAGCATTTAGTGGGTAGATATGAGGCATGCTGCTAAACCTCCTATAGTGCACAAGATGGTAAAACATGGCCCCAAAAGTCGATAGTGCCAAGATTTGGAAACTGTTTTAGAGATACATAGTGAAGTATTTGTGGTTGAAATGATTTGCTTTAAAACAATTTGAGTATAGGAAGAGGTAATGGCAGAATGTTAGCTATGAGTTGATAAATATTTTTTCTAGCTTCATTAAGATATAATTGATATATAACATTGTGTAAGTTTTAGGTGTACAATGTGATGTACAATGTGATTTCACGTGTATATATTGTGAAATGTTTAACACAATAAGGATAGGTAACACATCCTTTACCTCACATAATTGCCATTTTACTGTTGTTATGGTGAGAACATAAAAGCTCTACCCTCATAACAACTTTCAAGTATACAGTACAGTATTGCTAACTATAGTTGCATTAAGTCCCCAAAACTTATTCATCTTATAATGGAAAGTTTGTACCCATTGACCAAAATCTCCCAATTTCCCTCAACCTTCAGCCCCTGGAAACCTCCCTGCTACTCTTTGTTTCTATGACTTCGATGTTTTTAGATTCCACATATAAATAAGATCATACAGTTTCTGTGTTTCTCTGACTTATTTCAATTAGTGTAATGCCCTCAAAGTCCATCCACATTGTCGCAAATGGCAGAATTGGCTTCTTTTTAAGACTAAATATTATTCCATTTTATATATACCACATTTTCCTTATCTATTCATCCAATGATGGAAAAGTTGTTTCCATGCTTGGCTATTGTGAATAATGCTTCAATAAACATGGGAGCACAGATATCTCTTCAAGATTGTGATTTCATTTCCTTTGGATATATACCCAGAAGGGGAATTGCTGGATCATATGGTAGTCCGAATTTTAATTTTTTGAGGAAACTCCATATCGTTTCCGATAGTCGTTGTACCAGTTTACATTCCCACCAACAATGGCCAAGGGTTCCTTTTTCTCCACATCCTCCACAACACTTTTCTCTTGTCATTTTGATAATCGCCAATTTAAAAGCAGTGAGATGATATCTAATTATGGTTTTGATTTGCATTTCCTTGATGATTAGTGATGTTGAGCATCTTTTTATGTGCCTATTAGTCATTTGTATGTCTTCTTTGGAAAAAATGTCTATTAAGTTTCCCCTGCCCATTAAAAAAATCCAATTATTTGGGGTTTTATGGTTATTAAGTTGTATGTGTTTTTTATATATTTTGGATATTAAACCCTTATCAGATAGATGGTTTGCAAATATTTTCTCGCATTCCATAGATTACCTTTTCATTTTACTGATTGTTTTTTTGCTGTGCACAGCCTTTTACATTGATGTAGTCTCACCTGTTTATTTTTGCTTTTTCTACCTTTTCTGTTGTGTCATATCCAAAAAATCATTGCCAAGGTCAATGTTAAGGAGCTCTTTCCTCATGTTTTCCTCTAGGACTTTTACAGTTTCAGGTCTGATGTATAAGTCTTTAATCCATTTCAAGTTTATTTTTGAGTAGTGTTAGATAAGGGTCCAATCTCATTCTTTGCATGTGAATATCTGGTTTCCCCAGCACTATTTATTAAAAAGAATAACAAATGTTGGAGAGGGTGTGGAGAAAAGGTAACCCTCTTACACTATTGGTGGGAATGTAAATTGGTTCAGCGACTATGGGAAACAGTATGGAGGTTCCTCAGAAAACTAAAATTGACTTGCGATATGATCCAACAATCCCACTCATAGGCATATACCCAGACAAAACTATAATTTGAAAAGATACATGTACTATGTTCATAGCAGTACTATTTACAAGCCAAGACATGGAAACAACCTAAGTGTCCATCAACAAATGAATGGATAAAGATGTATTTTATATATATATAATATTCCATTATATATATTATGTAGTTAATTTAATATACATAATTATAATAATTATTATTAATATAAAAATAATATAAATATTATAATAATGTATATTAATATTGCTATATATTAATATATATGATTTATATAACATATATGTAGTATAATATATTATATATTATAATACAAAATTATTATCATATAATATATAAATTATAATATAATATTATAATATAATATATAAATTAAAATATAATATTATATTATAATGCATATATAATATAATATAATACCATATAACATATAATTTATTATATAATATAAGATTTATTGAATATTATAATATTTAATTTAATTTATCTATTTCTTTATTTTATATAATATTAAAATATAATTCATAATATACTATACTATCATATAATAAATAATAAATCATATATAAATAGAATATTATTAATATATATTATATTATATATTATAATATATAAATCATATTAATATATTAAAATAATACATAATATATATACGTATATATGTATATATATGCCTGAGTCACTTTGCTGTGCAGAAGAAATTAACAGAACACTGTATATCAACTATACTTCAATAAAATTAAAAAACAGAGAGAGAGAGAGACTATCATTTCACTATTCAGTTTTCTTGGCTTCTTGTCAAATACTAGTTGACCATGTATTGCTGAATTTATTTCTGTGCTCTGAATTCTGTTCCATTGGTTTAGGTGTCTGTCTTTATGCCAGTACCATACTCTTTCGATTACTATAGTTTTGTAATAAAGTTTGAAATCAGGGGTTGTGATGCATCCAGCTTTGCTCTTCTTTCTCAGAACTGCTTTCAACTAGTTGGGGTCTTTTTTGGTTCCATATGCATTTGAGGACTGTTTCTGCTATTTTTCGAAAATAGCCCTTGGAATTTTATAAAATATTTATTTTATTTTAATTTTTTTTTTTTTTTTTTTTTCATTATCTGTGGCCTCTCCCGTTATGGAGCACAGGCTCTGGACGCGCAGGCTCAGCAGCCATGGCTCACGGGCCCAGCCGCTCCGCGCCACGTGGGATCCTCCCGGACCGGGGCACGAGCCCGTATCCCCTGCATCGGCAGGCGGACTCCCAACCACTGCACCACCAGGGAAGCGCTATTTATTTATTTATTCTTTTGCTGCATCAGGTCTTAGTTGTGGCCTGAGGGATCTTTGTTGCAGCATGCAGGCTTTTTTCTAGTTGTGGTGTGTGGGTTTTCTCACTCTAGTTGTGGTGTACGGGCTCCAGAACAAGTGGGCTCTGTAGTTCGCGGCAAGCAGGCTCTCCAGTTGAGGCATGCAGGCTCAGTAGTTGTGGCACATAGGCTTAGTTACCCCACGGCATGTGGGATCTTAGTTCCCCAACCAGGTGTCAAACATGCATCCCCTGCATTGGAAGGCAGATTCTTTACCACTGGTCAACTGAGGAAGTCCAAGCCCTTGGAATGTTGATCAGGATTTCATTCAATCTATAGATTGCTTTGGGTAGTATGGACATTTTAACAATATTAATTATTCCAATGCATGAACACAGGCTCTCTCTCCATTTATTTGTGTCCTCTTCAATTTCTTTTATTAGGGTCTTGTACTTTTCAGTATACAGATATATCATCTCCCTTGTTAAATTTACTATTAATTATATATTTTTTGATATTATTGTACATGTGATTTTTATCTTTATTTCTTTTTGAGATAGTTCATTGTTTTATTTATTTATTTACTTGTACAATCTTGTTACTAGTACAAAGTCTATGTAATTTATTTATTTATTTATTATTCTTTATTGGAGTATAATTGCTTTACAACGGTGTGTTAGTTTCTGCTTTATAACAAAGTGAATCAGTTATACATATACATATGTTCCCATATCTCTTCCCTCTTGCATCTCCCTCCCTTCCACCCTCCCTATCCCACCCCTCCAGGCAGTCACAAAGCACCGAGCTGATTGCCCGGTGCTAAGCAGCTGCTTCCCACTAGCTATCTACCTTATGTTTGGTAGTGTATATATGTCCATGCCTTTCTCTCGCTTTGTCACAGCTTGCCCTTCCCCCTCCCCATATCCTCAAGTCCATTCTCTAGTAGGTCTGTGTCTTTATTCCTGTCTTACCCCTAGGTTCTTCATGGTATTTATTTTTTCTTAAATTCCATATATATGTGTTAGCATACGGTATTTGTCTTTCTCTTTCTGACTTACTTCACTCTGTATGACAGACTCTAGGTCTACCCACCTCATTACAAATAGCTCAATTTCATTTCTTTTTATGGCTGAGTAAATATTCCATTGTATATACGTGCCACATCTTCTTTATCCATTCATCCAATGATGGACACTTAGGTTGTTTCCATCTCCGGGCTATTGTAAATAGAGCTACAATGAACATTTTGGTACATGACTCTTTTTGAATTATGGTTTTGTCAGTGTATATGCCCAGTAGTGGGATTGCTCGGTCATATGGTAGTTCTATCTGTAGCTTTTTAAGGAACATCCATACTGTTCTCCATAGTGGCTGTACCAATTCACATTCCCACCAGCAGTGCAAGAGTGTTCCATTTTCTTCACATCCTCTCCAGCATTTATTGCTTCTAGACTTTTTCATGATGACCATTCTGACTGGTGTGAGATGATATCTGATTGTAGTTTTGATTTGCATTTCTCTAATGATTAATGATGTTGAGCATTCTTTCATGTGTTTATTGGCAGTCTGTATATCTTCTTTGGAGGAATGTCTATTTAGGTCTTCTGCCCATTTTTGGATTGGGTTGTTTGTTTTTTTGTTATTGAGCTGCATGAGCTGCCTGTAAATTTTGGAGATTAATCCTTTGTCAGTTGCTTCATTTGCAAATATTTTCTCCCATTCTGAGGGTTGTCTTTTGGTCTTGTTTATGGTTTCCTTTGCTGTGCAAAAGGTTTGAAGTTTCATTAGGTCCCATTTGTTTATTTTTGTTTTTATTTCCATTATTCTAGGAGGTGGGTCAAAATGGATCTTGCTGTGATTTATGTCATAGAGTGTTCTGCCTATGTTTTCCTCTAAGAGTTTGATAGCTTCTGGCCTTACATTTTGGTCTTTAATCCATTTTGAGCTGATTTTTTGTATGGTGTTAGGGAGTGATCTAATCTCATACTTTTACATGTACCTGTCCAGTTCTCCCAGCACCACTTATTGAAGAGGCTGTCCTTTCTCCACTGTACATTCCTGCCTCCTTTATCAAAGATAAGGTGACCATATGTGCGTGGGTTTATCTCTGGGCTTCCTATCCTGTCCCGTTGTTCTATCTTTCTGTTTTTGTGCCAGTACCATACTGTCTTGATTACTGTAGCTTTGTAGTATACTCTGAAGTCAGGGAGCCTGATTTCTCCAGCTCTGTATTTCATTCTCAAGATTGCTTTGGCTATTCGGGGTCTTTTGTGTTTCCATACAAATTGTGAAATTTTTTGTTCTAGTTCTGTGAAAAATGCCAGTGATAGTTTGATAGGGATTGCATTGAATCTGTAGATTGCTTTAGGTAGTAGAGTCATTTTCACAATGTTGATTCTTTCAATCCAAGAACATGGTATATCTCTCCAACTATTTGTAGCATCTTTAATTTCTTTCACCAGTGTCTTATAATTTTCTGCATACAGGTCTTTTGTCTCCTTAGGTAGGTTTATTCTTGGAGATTTTATTCTTTTTGTTGCAGTGGTAAATGGGAGTGTTTTCTTGATTTCACTTTCAGATTTTTCATTGTTAGTGTATAGGAATGCTGGAGATTTCTGTGCATTAATTTTGTAACCTGCTACTTTAATAAATTTATTGATTAACTCTAGTAGTTTTCTGGTAGCATCTTTAGGATTCTCTATGTATAGTATCATGTCATCTGCAAACAGTGACAGCTTTACTCCTCTTATTCGGGGTTGGATTCCTTTATTTCCTTTTCTTCTCTGATTGCTGTGGCTGAAACTCCCAAAACTATGTTGAATAAGAGTGGTGAGAGTGGGCAACCTTGTCTTGTTCCTGATCTTAGTGGAAATGCATTCAGCTTTTCACCATTGAGGGCAATGTTGGCTATGGGTGTGTCATATATGTCCTTTATTATGTTGAGGAAAGTTCCCTCCATGCCTACTTTCTGCAGGGTTTTTATCATAAATCAGTGTTGAATTTTGTCAAAAGCTTTCTCTGCATCTATTGAGATGATCATATGGTTTTTCCCCTTCAATTTGTTATCACAGTGATTGATTTGCGTATATTGAAGAATCCTTGCATTCCTGGAATAAACCCCACTTGATCATGGTGTATGATCCTTTTAATGTGCTGTTGGATTCTGTTTGCTAGTATTTTATTGAGGATTTTTGCATCTATGTTCATAAGTGATATTGGCCTGTAGTTTTCTTTCTTTGTGACATCCTTGTCTGGTTTTGGTATCAAGGTGATGGTGGCCTCGTAGAATGAGTGTGGGAGTGTTCCTCCCTCTGCTATATTTTGGAAGAGTTTGAGAAGGATAGGTGTTAGCTCTTCTCTAAATGTTTGATAGAATTCGCCTGTGAAGCCATCTGGTCCTGGGCTTTTGTTTGCTGGAAGATTTTTAATCACAGTTTCAATTTCAGTGCTTGTGATTGGTCTGTTCATATTTTCTATTTCTTCCTGATTCAGTCTTGGCAGCTTGAGCATTTCTAAGAATTTGTCCATTTCTTCCATGTTGTCCATTTTATTGGCATAGCATTGCTTGTAGTAATCTCTCATGATCTTTTGTATTTCTGCAGTGTCAGTTGTTACTTCTCCTTTTTCATTACTAATTCTATTGATTTGAGTCTTCTCCCTTTTTTTCCTTGATGAGTCTGGCTAATGGTTTATCTATTTTGTTTATCTTCTCAAAGAACCAGCTTTTAGTTTTATTGATCTTTGCTATCATTTCCTTCATTTCTTTTTCATATATTTCTGATCTGATTTTTATGATTTCTTTCCTTCTGCTAACTTTGGTGTTTTTTTTTATTCTTTCTCTAATTGATTTAGGTGCAAGGTTAGGTGGTTTATTCGAGATGTTTCCTGTTTCTTAAGGCAGGATTGTGTTGCTATAAACTTCCCTGTTAGACCCGCTTCTGCTGCATCTCATAAGTTTTGGGTCATCGTGTCTCCATTGTCATTTATTTCTAGGTATTTTTTGTATTTCCTCTTTGATTTCTCCAGTGATCACTTCGTTACTAAGTAGTGTATTGTTTAGCCTTCACGTGTTTGTATTTTTTACAGATCTTTTCCTGTAATTGATATCTAGTGTCATAGTGCTGTGGTCGGAAAACATTTCTGATACAATTTCAATTTTCTTAAATTTACCAAGGCTTGATTTGTGACCCAAGATATGATTTATCCTGGAGAATGTTCCATGAGCACTTGAGAAAAATGTGTATTCTGTTGTTTTTGGATGGAATGTCCTGTAAATATCAATTAAGTCCATCTTGTTTAATGTATCATTTAAAGCTTGTGTTTCCTTGTTTATTTTCATTTTGGATGATCTGTCCATTGGGGAAAGTGGGGTGTAAAAGTCCCCTACTGTGAATGTGTTACTGTCGATTGCCCCTTTTATGGCTGTTACTATTTGCCTTATGTATTGAGGTGCTCCTATGTTGGGTGCATAAATATTTACAATTGTTACATCTTCTTCTTGGATCGATCCCTTCATCATTATGTAGTGTCTTTCTTCGTCTCTTCTAATAGTCTTTATTTTAAAGTCTATTTTGTCTGATATGAGAATTGCTACTCCAGCTTTCTTTTGGTTTCCATTTGCATGAAATATGTTTTTCCATTCCCTTACGTTCAGTCTGTATGTGTTTCTAGGTCTGAAGTGGGTCTCTTGTAGACAACTAATATATGGTTCTTGTTTTTGTATCCATTCAGCCAATATGTGTCTGTTGGTGGGAGCATTTATTCCATTTACATTTAAGGTAATTATCGATATGTATGTTCCTATTTCTATTTTGTTAATTGTTTTACTGTAGGTCTTTTCCTTCTCTTGTGTTACTTGCCTAGAGAAGCTCCTTTAGCATTTGTTGTAAAGCTGGTTTGGTGGTGCTGAACTCTCTCAGCTTTTGCTTGCCTGTAAAGGTTTTAATTTCTCCATCAAATCTGATTGAGATCCTTGCTGGGTAGAGTAATCTTGGTTGCAGGTTTTTCTCCTTCATCACTTTAAATATGTCCTGCCAGTCCCTTCTGGCTTGCAGAGTTTCTGCTGAAAGATCATCTGTTAACCTTATGGGGATTCCCATGTGTGTTATTTGTTGTTTTCCCCTTGCTGCTTTTAATACGTTTTCTTGTATTTAATCTTTGACAATTTGATTACTATGTGTCTTGGTGTATTTCTCCTTGGATTTATCCTGTATGGGACTCTCTGTGCTTCCTGGACTTGATTAACTATTTCCTTTCCCATATTAGGGAAAATTTCAACTATAATCTCTTCAAATATTTTCTCAGTCCCTTTCTTTTCCTCTTCTTCTTCTGGAACCCCTATAATTCGAATGTTGGTGCATTTAATGTTGTCCCAGAGGTCTCTGAGACTGTCCTCAGTTCTTTTCATTCTTTTTTCTTTATTCTGCTGTGCAGTAGTTTTTTCCACTGTTTTATCTGCCAGGTCACTTATCCGTTCTTCTGCCTCAGTTATTCTGCTATTGATCCCATCTAGAGTATTTTTCATTTCATTTATTGTGTTGTTCATCATTGTTTGTTTCATCTTTATTTCTTCTAGGTTCTGGTTAAATGTTTCTTGCATTTTGTCTATTCTATTTCCAAGATTTTGGATCATCCTTATTATCATTATTCTGAATTCTTTTTCAGGTAGACTGCCTATTTCCTCTTCATGTGTTAGGTCTGGTGGGTTTTTATCTTGCTCCTTCCTCTGCTGTGTGTTTTTCTGTCTTCTCATTTTGCTTATCTTACTGTGTTTGGGGTATTCTTTTTGTAGGCTGCAGGTTCATAGTTCCCGTTGCTTTTGGTGTCTGTCCCCAGTGGCTAAGGTTGGTTCAGTGGGTTGTGTAGGCTTCCTGGTGGAGGGGACTAGTGCCTGTGTTCTGGTAGATTAGCCTGGATCTTGTCTTTCTGAAGGACTGGTCCACATCTGGTGGTGTGTTTTGGGATGTTTGTGGACTTATTATGATTTTAGGCAGCCTCTCTGTTAATACGTGTGGTTGTGTTCCTGTCTTGCTAGTTGTTTGGCATAGGATGTCCAGCACTGTAGCTTGCTGGTCGTTGAGTGAAGCTGAGTGCTGGCATTGAGATGCAGATCTCTGGGAGATTTTCGCTATTTGAGATTATGTGAAGCTAGAGGTCTCTTGTGGACCAGTGTCCTGAAGTTGGCTCTCCCACCTCAGAGGCACTGCAGTGACTCCTGGCTGCAGCAGCAAGAGCCTTTCATCCTCATGGCTCAGAATAATAGGGAGATAAGGTAGAAACAAAGAATTAGTAGAAGTAGAAAGAAAGAAAGAAACAGAAAGAAAGGAAGGAGGGAGAGAGGGAGAAAGGGAGGAAGGAAGGGAAGAAGGAAGGAAGAAGGGAAGGAAGGAAAAAGGAAAGAAAGAAAGAAGATAAAGTAAAATAAAATAAAGTAAGATAAAATATAATAAGGTTATTAAAATAAAAAAATAATTATTAAGAACAAAAAAAAGAAAAAAATTTTAAAAAAACAAAACAAAAAAATGCACAGATAGAACCCTAGGACAAATGGTAGCAGCACAGCTATCCAGACAAAATCTCACACAGAAGCATACACATACACACTCCCAAAAAGAGGAAAAGGGGAAAAAATTATAAATTTTACTCTCAAAGTCCACCTCCTCAATTTGGGATGATTCATTGTCTGTTCATGTATTCCACGGATAAAGGGTACATCAAGTTGATTGTGGAGCTTTTATCCGCTGCTTCTGAGGCTGCTGGGAGAGATTTCCCTTTCTCTTCTTTGTTCTCACAGCTCCCAGGGGCTCAGCTTTGGATTTGGCCCCGCCTCTGTGTGTAGGCCGCTGGAGGGCATTTGTTCTTCGTTCAGACAGGACGAGGTTAAAGGAGGCGCTGAATCGGGGGCTCTAGCTCACTCAGGTACTTGGGAGGGTGGGGCCGGGCGTGCGGGGCAAGCGTGTGGAGGCAGAGGCCGGTGTGACGTTGCACCAGCCTGAGGCATGCCGTACGTTCTTCTGGGGAAGTTGTCTCTGGATCCCGGGACCCTGGCAGTGGCGGACTGCACAGGCTCCCTGGAAGAGGGGTGTGGATAGTGACCTGTGCTCGCACACGAGCTCCTTGGTCGCGGCAGCAGCAGCCTTAGCGTCTCCCGCCCATCTCTGGGGTCCGCGCTTTTAGCCGCGTCTCGCGCCCGTCTCTGGAGTTACTTTAAGCAGCGCTCTTAATCCCCTCTCCTCATGCACCAGGAAACAAAGAGGGAAGAAAAAGTCTCTTGCCTCTTCGGCAGGTCCAGACTTTTCTCCAGACTCCCTCCCGGTTAGCCATGGTGCACTAACCCCCTGCAGGCTGTGTTAACGCCGCCAACCCTAGTCCTCTCCCTGCTCTCTGACCGAAGCCCGAACCTCAACTCCCAGCCCCACCCGCCCTGCCGGGTGAGCGGACAAGCCTCTCAGGCTGGTGAGTGCCAGTCGGCCCTGACCCTCTGTGCATGAATCTCTCCACTTTGCCCTCCGCACCCCTGTTGCTGTGCTCTACTCCACGGCTCCGAAGCTTTCTCCCTCCGCCACCTGCAGTCTCCGCCCATGAAGGGGCTTCCTAGTGTGTGGAAACCTTTCGTCCTTCACAGCTCCCTCCCACTGGTGCAGGTCACGTCCCTATCCTTTTGTCTCTGTTTTTTCTTGATTCTTTTGCCCTACCCAGGTACGTGGGGATTTTCTTGTGTTTTGGGAGGTCTGAGGTCTTCTGCCAGTGTTCAGTAGGTGTTCCGTAGGAGTTGTTCCACATGTAGATGTATTTCTGGTGTATCTGTGAGGAGGAAGGTGATCTCCACATCTTACTCTTCCGACATCTTCCCGGAAGCCCTCAGTTCATTGTTAGTATATGGAAATGTGACTGCTTTTTGTATGTCGATTTTGTATCCTGCAACTTCACTGAATTCATTTATTAATGCTAACAGTTTTTTTAATGAAGTCTTTAGAGTTGTTCTCTATATAAGATCATTTCATCTACAAACAGAGATGTTTTACTTTTCTGGTTTGGATATATTTATTTCTTTTTCTTGCCTAATTTCTCTGGCTAGGACTTCCAGCACTATGTTAAATACCAGTTATTAGAGTTGACATTCTTATCTTGTCCTTGATCATAGCAGCCAACATTTCAACCTTTCACCATTGAGTATGATGTTAGCTGTGAGTTTTTCATATATGGCCTTTGTTATATTGAGGTACATTCCTTTCATACTCAATTTATTGAGAATTTTTGTAATGAAATGGTGTTGAAATGTGTTAAGTATTTTTTCTATGTCTTTTGTGACGATCATATAATTTTTATTTTTAATTATATTAATGTGGTGTATCACATTTATTGATTTGCACCATTCTTGCATGCCAGGGATAGTCTCACTTAAGCATGTTGTATAATCCTTTTAATATGCTGTTGAATTTGGTTTGTTAATATTTTGTTGAGGATTTTTGTATCTATATTTATCAGGGATATTGACCTGTAGTTTTCTTTTCTTATAGTATCCTTATCTGGCTTTGGTGTCAGGGTAATACTGGCCTTTTAAAAGGAGATTCCCTCCTCTTCAATTTTTTGGAAGTGTTCGAGAAGGATTGGTGTTGATTCTTCTCTAAATCTCTGTAGAATTCACCAGTTAAACTATCTAGTTTTGTACTGATTCAATTTTGTTACTCATTATTTGTCTGTTCAAAATTTCTATTCATGTTTCAGTCTCTATAGATTATATGTTTCCAGGAATTTATCCATTTATTCTAGGTTGTCTAATTCATTGGTGTAAAATTGTTCATAGTAGTCTCTTCTGATCTTTTGTATTTCTGTGGTGTCAGTTTTAATACCTTCTCCTTCATTTCTTGTTTCATTTATTTGAGTCTTCTCTCTTATTTCCTTATTTCATCTAGCTGAAAGTTTGTCATTTTTTTTCCAAAAAACCAGCTCTTAGTTTTCCTGATCTTTGCTATACTTTTTCTAGTCTCCATTTCATTTATTTCACTGTGATTTTGTTATTTCCTCCCTTCAGCCAACTTTGCGCTTAGTTTCTTCTTTTGCTACACTTTCGAGCTGTAAAGTTAGATGTTTGTGACCTTTTTTTTTCTTAATGTAGACATTTATCACTATAAAATTTCCCCTTAGAACAGCCTTTTCTGCATCCCATAAGGTTTGGTAAGTTGTGTTTCCATTTTCATTTTTCTCAAGATATTGTTTGATTTCCTTTTTGATTTCTGCTTTAACCCATTGGGTGTTCAGTAATGTGTTGTTTGATTTCCACACATTTGTGAAAACTCCAGTTTTCCTCCTGCTATTGCTTTCTATTTTCATACCATTGTGGTCAGAAAAGTATTATGTCAATCCTCTTACATTTCTAAGGTTTGTTTTGGGACCTAATATATGATATATCCTGGAGAATGTTCCATGTGCGTTTAAGAAGAACATGTGTTCTTCTGCTGTTGGGTGGAATGCTCTGTATATGTCCATTAGGTTCATTTGGTCTAAGATATAGTTCAAGCCAAGGTTTCCTCAATGGTTTTCTCTCTGGATGATCTATCCATTGTTGAACGTGGGATATTGAAGTCCCCTAATATTATTGTATTGTTGTCTATTTCTCCCTTCAGACATGTTAATATTTGCTTAATATATTTAAGTATTCTGATGTTGGGGGCAGATATATTTACAATTATTATATCCTTTTGATGAACTTACCAATTTATCATTATACAATGACTTTCTGTGTCTACGTTTGTTTTTTACTTAAAATCTATTTGTCTTGTATAATTATCCCCTCTCTCTTTTGGTTTCTAGATACATGAAATATCTTTTTCTTTTAAAAAAAATTTTATTTATTTTTTAACATCTTTATTGGAGTATAATTGCTTTATAATGGTGTGCTAGTTTCTGCTTTATAACAAAGTGAATCAGCTATACGTGTATATAATCCCCATATCTCATTCTTCTTGAGTCTCCCTCCCACCCTCCCTATCTCACTCCTCTAGCAGGTCACAAAGAACTGAGCTAATCTCCCTGTGCTATGAAGCTGCTTCCCACTAGCTATCTATTTTACATTTGGTAGTATATATAAGTCCATGCCACTCTCTCACTTTGTCCTAGCTTACCCTTCCCCTCCTGGTGTCCTCAAGTCCATTCTCTATGCCTGTGTCTTTATTCCTGTCCTGCTCTTAGGTTCTTCAGAAGCTTCTTTTTTTTTTCTCTTAGATTCCATATATATGTGTTAGCATAAGGTATTTCTTTTCCTCTTTCTGACTTACTTCACTCTGTATGACAGACTCTAGGTCCATCCACTTCACTACAAATAACTCAGTTTCGTTTCTTTTTATGGCTGAGGGATATTCGATAGTTTATATGTGCCACATCTTGTTTATCCATTCATCTATCGATGGACACTTAGGTTGCTTCCATGACCTGGCTATTGTAAATAGAGCTGCAGTGAACATTGTGGTACATGCCTATTTTTGAATTATGGTTTTCTCAGGGTGTATGTCCAGTGGTGGGATTGCTGGGTCATATGATAGTTCTATTTTTAGTTTTTAAGGAACTGCCATACTGTTCTCCATAGTGGCTGTATCAATTTACATTCCCACCAGCAGTGCAAGAGGGTTCCCTTTTCTCCACACCCTCTCCAGCATTTATTGTTTGTAGATTTTTTGATGATGGCCATTTGGACTGGTGTGAGCTGATACCTTATTGGACTTTTTTTTAAAACATCTTTATTGGGGTATAATTGCTTTACAATGGTGTGTTAGTTTCTGCTTTATAATAAAGTGAATCAGTTATACATATACATAGGTTCCCATATCTCTTCCCTCTTGTGTCTCCCTCCCTCCCACCCTCCCTATCCCACTCCTCCAGGTGGTCACAAAGCACCGAGCTGATATCCCAGTGCTATGTGGCTGCTTCACACTAGCTATCTACCTTATGTTTGGTAGTGTATATATGTTCATGCCTCTCTCTCACTTTGTCACAGCTCAACCTTCCCCCTCCCCATATCGTCAAGTCCGTTCTCCAGTAGGTCTCTGTTTTTATTCCTGTCTTACCCCTAGGTTCTTCATGACATTTTTTTTCTTAAATTCCGTATATATGTGTTAGCATATGGTATTTGTCTTTCTCTTTCTGACTTACTTCACTCTGTATGACAGACTTTAAGTCTATCCACCTCATTACAAATAACTCAATTTCCTTTCTTTTTATGGCTGAGTAATATTCCATTGTATATATGTGCCACATCAACTTTATCCATTCATCTGATAATGGGCACTTAGGTGGTTTCCATCTCTGTGCTATTGTAAATAGACCTGCAATGAACATTTTGGTACATGACTCTTTTTGAATTATGGTTTTCTCAGGGTATATGCCCAGTAGTGGGATTGCTGGGTTACATGGTAGTTCTATTTGTAGATTTTTAAGGAACCTCCATACTGTTCTCCATAGTGGCTGAACCAATTCACATTCCTACCAGCAGTGCAGGAGCGTTCCTTTTTCTCCACACCCTCTCCAGCATTTATTGTTTCTAGATTTTTTGATGATGGCCATCCTGACTGGTGTGAGATGATATCTCATTGTAGTTTTGATTTGCATTTCTCTAATGATTAATGATGTTGAGCATTCTTTCATGTGTTTATTGGCAGTCTGTATATCTTCTTTGGAGAAATGTCTGTTTAGGTCTTCTGGCCATTTTTGGATTGGGTTGTTTGTCTTTTTGTTATTGAGCTGCATGAGGTGCTTGTAAATTTTGGAAATTAATCCTTTGTCAGTTGCTACATTTGCAAATATTTTCTCCCATTCTGAGGGTTGTCTTTTGGTCTTGTTTATGGTTGCCTTTGCTGTGCAAAAGCTTTGAAGTTTCATTAGGTCCCATTTGTTTATTTTTGTTTTTATTTCCATTTCTCTAGGAGGTGGGTCAAAAAGGATCTTGCTGTGATTTATGTCATAGATTGTTCTGCCTATGTTTTCCTCTAAGAGTTTGATAGTTTCTGGCCTTACACTTAGGTCTTTAATCCATTTTGAGCTTATTTTTGTATACGATGTTAAGGAATGTTCTAATTTCATTCTTTTACATGTACCTGTCCAGTTTTCCCAGCACCACTTATTGAAGATTCTTTTCTCCATTGTATATTCTTGCCTCCTTTATCAAAGATAAGGTGACCATATGTGCGTGGGTTTATCTCTGGGCTTTCTGTCCTGTTCTGTTGATATGTCTTTCTGTTTTTGTGCCAGTACCATACTGTCTTAATTACTGTAGCTTTTTAGTACAGTCTGACGTCAGGGAGCCTGATTCCTCCAGCTCCATTTTTCGTTCTCAAGATTGCTTTGGCTATTTGGGGTCTTTTGTGTTTCCATACAAATTGTGAAATGTTTTGTTCTAGTTCTGTGAAAAATGCCATTGGTGGTTTGATAGGGATTGCATTGAATCTGTAGATTGCTTTGGGTAGTAGAGTCATTTTCACAGTGTTGTTTTTTCCAATCCAAGAATGTGGTATATCTCTCCATCTGTTTGTATCATCTTTAATTTCTTTCATCAGTGTCTTATACTTTTCTGCATACAGGTCTTTTGTCCTCTTAGGTAAGTTTATTCCTCGGTATTTTATTCTTTTGGTTGCAGCTGTAAATGGGAGTGTTTCTTGAATTTCTCTTTCAGATTTTTCATCATTAGTGTATAAGAATTCAAGGGATTTCTGTTCATAATTTTGTATCCTGCAATTTTTCCAAATTCATTGATTAGCTCTAGTAGTTTTTTGGTAACATCTTTAGTATTCTTTCTATATAGTATCATGTCATCTGCAAACAGTGACAGTTTTACTTCTTCTCTTCTGATTTGTATTCCTTTTATTTCATTTTCTCCTCTGATTGCTGTGGCTAAAACTTCCAAAACTATGTTGAATAATTATGGTGAGAGTGGGCAATATTGTCTTGTTCCTGTTCTTAGAGGAAATGGTTTTAGTTTTTCACCATTGAGAACGATGTTGGCTGTGGGTTTTTCATATATGGTCTTTATTATGTTGAGGTAGGTTCTCTCTATGTCTACATTCTGGAGAGTTTTTATCATAAATAAGTATTGAATTTTGTCAAAAGCTTTTTCTGCATCTATTGAGATAATCATATGGTTTTTATCCTTCAGTTTGTTAATATGGTGTATCACATTGATTGATTTGCATACATTGAAGAATCCTTACATTCATGGGATAAACCCCACTTGATCAGGGTGTATGATCCTTTCAATATGTTGTTGGATTCTGTTTGTTAGTATTTTGTGAGGATTTTTGCATCTATGTTCATCAGTGATATTGGCCTGTAGTTTTCTTTTTATGTGACATCTTTGTCTGGTTTTGGTATCAGGGTGATGGTAGCCTCGTAGAATGAGTATGAAAACGTGATGACCTAAAACCAATAGAAAGCAGCAAGAGCAGTTCTAAGAGGGAAGATTATAGCAATACAATCTTACCTCAAGAAACAAGAAAAATCTCAAACAACCTAACCTTACACCTAAAGCAATTAGAGAAAGAAGAACAAAAAACCCCAAAGTTAGCAGAGGGAAAAAAATCATAAAAATTAGATAAGAAATAAATGAAAAAGAAATGAAGGAAACAATAGCAAAGATCAATAAAACTAAAAGCTAGTTCTTTGAGAAGATAAACAAAATTGATAAACCATTTGCCAGGCTCATAAAGAACAAAAGGGAGAAGACTCAAATCAATAGAATTAGAAGTGAAAAAGGAGAAGTAAAAACTGACACTGCAGAAATAGAAAGGACCATGAGAGATTACTACAAGCACCTATATGCCAATACTGTGGACATCCTGGAAGAAATGGACAAATTCTTAGAAAAGCACAACCTTCCAAGAGTGAACCAGGAAGAAATAGAAAATGTAAACAGATCAATAACAAGCACTGAAATTGAAAGTGTGATTAAAAATATTCCAACAAACAAAAGCCCAGGACCAGATGGCTTCACAGGCAAATTCTATCAAGCATTTAGAGAAGAGCTAACACTTCTACTTCTCAAACTTTTCCAAAATATTGCCATTGTTTCTTAAACAAGGTTTCTGCCTCCTTCTCCTTGTCTTCTCCTTCTGGGACTCCAATAATTCATGGATTGTTTCTTTTAATGATATTCCATAATTGGCATAATCTTTCTTCACTTATTCTTTTTTCTTTTTACTCTTCTGAATGGATGATTTTGGATGATTTGTTTTCCAGGTCTTTCAAATTCTTTCTTCTGTTTCGTCAAGTCTACTCTTGGAGCTGTTTTTCCTTCAGTGAAGTCATTATATCTCTCAATTCTAGGATTTCTGTTTGTTTGCTTGTTTTCTAATAGTTTCTGTTTGTTTTTGTTGTCAAACTTATTTTGTTCTCCATTGTTTTCCTAATTTCATTTAGATATCTATCTTTGTGTTCTTTTTGTTCACTGAATTTCTTTAATAGGATTTCTTCCCCAAAATCTATCTTTAAATTTTTTAAAACTTTGAGATATAATATAGCTAACATAAAAGTTGTCATTTAAACTATTTGTGTTAATAAAATTATTTTGAATTATTTCTCAGGCAGTTCTTAAACCTCCATTTCTTTAGGTTCAGTCAATAAGTTTTATTAGTTTCCTCGGTGGTGTCATGTTTCCTTGATTATTCATGATCCTTGTGCATTGCATTGGTGTATGCACATTTCAGGAAGTAGGCACTTTTTCTAATATTTTTTGATGGTCCAAACTGCGTATCTCCTGTGAGCAAAAGCCTGGGCAAAAATATGCACGCACTTCTCTCAGGAACAAAAAATAATTTTCAGGGACAGTTCGGTCCAAGCCCATGAATAGGACAAAAAGAAAAA
>NW_006771008.1:0-19522 GCF_000442215.2 Lipotes vexillifer
AGGGACATATATACACTACCAAATGTAAAATAGATAGCTAGTGGGAAGCAGCCATATAGCACAAGGAGAGCAGCTCGGTGCTTTGTAACCACCTAGAGGGGTGGGATAGGGAGGGTGGGAGGGAGACACAAGAGGGTTGAGATAAGGAGATAGATGTATATGTATAGCTGATTCACTTTGTTATAAAGCAGAAAGTAACACACCTTTGTAAAATAATTATACTCCAGTAAAGATGTTCAAAAAAAAAAAAAAGAAAGAAAGAAAATAAGTGGAAAATAAGTGGAATGGGCATTACATATGCTTTTATATTATGATGGAATATAACGCTTTGCCCCCCACCCCCTTCCAGTCTCTTAGGAAGCTTTTTATTTTAAGTTGCTGGGTCAACTGTAGCAATAATAACGTATTTTGGCAACAGTAAAACATATGCAGATGTTTTACATTATTCCCTGTCCACAGTGGAGGAAATGAATATTGCTGATAAGAGTTTTTTTTTAAATGTCTTTTAAAATTACATTCCATATTTAAAATGTTGTTTGTCAGATTTTCATATTAAAATAATACCATGGGAAATGCATTTCATTGCTTTAAAATATAATTTATATAATTTCCTGTTGATACCAAAGATTTGGCTCATAAAAATAAGATTTTATAGGTCATGTTTCCCCTTGTGGCCCTTTGTGTTTACTTGGCATTATAAATAAAAATATCGATTATCTGCAGATGTTTCTATTAACATATTGAAAATTCTGAGCCATAAAGTCTGGTTATAAACTAGCGTCTGACTGGTTTATAAAAAATATCTGCCTTAAAAATTTTTGGAAACAAAATGAAAGTATTCTGTTTCTTTCAGTTTAATACCACATGGAAACTAGTTTTGCAACATTCATAAATTTCTTTTCGTATGAATGAATTTAAGGAACCTGGATTTCCTTTGTGATGATATGTTAATAGTTTTAGTAAAAAAACTTACATGTAAATATACATTTAATCATATAGTATCATTTTTGTGGAAATATCCAATTAACCTATCTGAACTGAACATAAAATAACCAATAATTATGGGTGTACAGCTATTATGGGAGCTTTTAAAATTTATAAATGGATAGGTGGAAAATAATTCTGATTTGGTTAAGCATTCTTTCCCTCACTGCTATAAACTTTAATGACATTTGTAACAAGAGAATTTCTACTTCATGTCTTGTGAAGTAGAAAAAGTCAAAATTCAAGGGAAGGAAGTAAATACTTTACAGTGTTAGAAACTTTCTGAATATACTTTAGACTATATAAGGAGTGGTAAGCAAATAGTGGTGTTTCAAATAATTTGAGATTAAGTGGGAAAAGACTGTAGGGGAATAATGGAAGAATAATTGAATTTTTAGAGAAAATCAATATACAAATATATATTACATAAAAATGGAAAGATAAAAATGGGAGTATTGTCTCATTATAGATTTTAAATATATTTTATTTAAGTCACTTTCAATAAAAAGGTATCATTTCCCCACACTATTCTAATTTTAACATTTTTGATGTTATATTTATTAGTTGAATTTCTTAAGTCAATGTTATTTTCTGGAAATAACTAGAGGAATCTCTTATGACAAGGTATATTTTGTGTTGTGATTCCTTTTAAAGATCCATGTTGTTGACCTAATACATTGATTCAGAAATAACAAACAACTAGTTGAATCTAGTTCCACGTTAACCATATCCTGAAGCTTTATAGAGCAAAGGATTAGAGCAAGTTTTAACAAAGGGTACTTGCCTGCCACCCACTCACACCCTAATCCAATTAAAACATGCATGAACAAGCCTCAGAATGGGAGAAAATATTTGCAAATAAAACAAAGGACAAATAAAGACAAAGGATTAATCTCCCAAATATACAAACAGCTCATATAGCTCAATATCAGAAAAACAAACAATCCTATTAAAAAATGGGTGGAAGACCTAAATAGACATTTCACCAAGGAAGACATACAGATGGCCAAGAGGCACATGAAAAGATGCTCAGCGTCACTAATTATTAGAGAAATACAAATCAAAACTACAATGAGGTATCACCTCATGCCAGTCAGAATGGCCATTATCAAAAAATCTAGAAACAATAAATGCTGGAAAAGGTGTGAAAAGGGAACCCTCCTGTGCTGTTGGTGGGAATGTAAATTGATACAGCCACTATGGAGAACAGTATGGAGGTTCCTAAAAAACTAAAAAATAGAACTACCGTATGACCCAGCAATCCCTCTACTGGGCATATACCCTGAGAAAACCATAATTCAAAAGGAGTCATGTACCACAATGTTAATTACAGCTCTATTTACAATAGCCAGGGCATCGAAGCAACCTAAGTGTTCATCAACAGATGAATGGATGAAGAATATGTGGCACATATATACAATGGAATATTACTCAGCCATAAAAGAAATGAAACTGAGTTATTTGTAGTGAGTTGGATGGACCTAGAGTCTGTCATACAGAATGAAGTAAGTCAGGAAGAGAAAAACAAATACCGTATGCTAATGCATATATATGGAATCTAAAAAAAAAAAATGGTACTGATGAACCTAGTTGCAGAGCAGTAATAAAGATGTAGACATAGAGAATGGACTTGGGGACATGGGGTGGAAGGGGGAAGCTGGGGCACAGTGAGAGTAAAATCTACATATATACCCTACCGAACATAAAATAGTTAGCTAGTGGGAAGCAGCAGCATAGCACAGGGAGATCAGCTCAGTGCTTTGCGATGACCTAGAGGGGTGGGATAGGGGGGATGGGAGGGAGGCTTAAGAGGGTGGGGATATAGGGACATATGTATGCATGTGGCTGATTCACTTTGGTGTACAACAGAAACCAACACAGTACTGTGAAGCAATTATACTCCAATAAAGATCTATTTAAAAAATTTAAAAAATGTAATTGTGAATCACTATATTGTACATCATCACTATATTGTACATCACTATATTTCAATTAAAAAATAAATTTAAAAAATGCATGAAAAGAATACACAACAAAACATCAAAAGTATCTTGAAAGTAGAGTTAGTTTGCCTAGATGTTGCTCAGCTTATATGTTTTCCCATGTGGAATATAAAATTTAGTTTTCAAAGTTCCAGACAAGTGCACATAAGATGAGTTTTCCTCTATGTATATTTTTATTAACCTAATATTAAAAATCGGTTACCTTGCAAAGTGATGAATTACTTGGGTTTCCTCCAATTGATTTTCTACATTCAGCAATTATATTAAAAAAACAAAACAAAACAGACCTGATCATGCACCAGTCCTGCCCACCATCTACCTTAAATTCCTTTTGTCCAGAGTGTTTATTTTAGCTTATAATTATAATATATATATATAAATAAATATATATATACATATATATATATATTTTTTTTTTTGCTGTACGCGGGCCTCTCACTGTTGCGGCCTCTCCCATTGTGGAGCACAGGCTCCAGACGCGCAGGCTCAGCGGCCATGGCTCAGGGGCCCAGCCGCTCCGCGGCATGTGGGATCCTCCCAGACCGGGGCACGAACCTGTGTCCCCTGCAACGGCAGGCGGAGCCCCAACCACTGCGCCACCAGGGAAGCCCTAATTATAATATATTTGATTAATACCTGCCCCCACCGCCACTGGAGTAGGAACTAGGTCAGGTTTTGCTAGGCTTAGGGCTTAGCGCAATGTCTGTTCTATAGCGATACTTAATGAATATCAGCTGAAGGAAGAGGGGTCATGGAAATTGATGTTGCATGGAACCAGGGTCCTTTCTATCGTGCTGGCCAAAAGGTTCATTCGGTTTTTTCTGCAAGATGGCTCTAGTAGCACTTAGATGTCTTTAACTTCATTTGAAACAATTTTGTTAGGTTGTATATGACAACTGTCATATCAGCGTGCATTTAAGAAAAGATTTATCAAAATTGGTGAATTTTTGTGTAGCCATTTTAATACTGAAGATGGAAGAAAAAAGCAACATTTTTGGTATATTATGCTTTATTATTTCAAGAAAGGTAAAAACGCAACTGAAACACACACACAAGATTTGTGCAGTGTATGGAGAAGGTGCTGTGACTGATTGAAAATGTCAAAAGTGGTTTGTGAAGTTTTGTGTGGGAGATTTCTTGCTGGATGATTCTCCATGGTCGGGTAGACCAGTTGAAGTTGATAGCGATCAAATGGAGACATTAACTGAGAACAATTAAAGTTATACCATGTGGGAGATAGCCAACATACTCAAAATATCCAAATCAAGGGTTGAAAATCATTTGCACTTGTTTATGTGAATCGCTTTGATTTTTGGGTTCCACATAAATTAAGCGAAAAAACCTTGACTGTATTTTCGCATGCGATTCTCTACTTAAACGTTCTGTTTTTAAGACAAATTGTGACAGGTGATTAAAAGTGGATACTGTATAATAATGTGGAATGGAAGAGATCGTGGGGCAAGTGAAATGAACCACCACCAACCACACCAAAGGCCAGTCTTCATCCAAAGACGATGGCGTTGTGTACATGGTGGGATTGGAAGGGAGTCCTCTATTATGAGCTCCTTCCTGAAAACCAAATGATTAATTCCAAGTATTGCTCCCAATTAGACCAACTGAAAGCAGCATTCGACGAAAAGCATCCAGAATTAGTCAATAGAAAACGCATAATCTTCCATCAGGATAACGCAAGACTGCATGTTTCTTTGATGACCAAGTAAAAACTGTTACAGTTTGGCTGGGAAGTTCTGATTCATCTGCCATATTCACCAGACATTGCACCTTTGGATTTCCATCTATTTCGGTCTTTACAAAGTTCCCTTAATGGGAAAAAATTCAATTCCCTGGAATACTGTAAAAGGCACCTGGAATAGTTCTTTGCCCAAAAAGCTTTAGGAAGATGGAATTATGAAGTTGCCTGAAAAATGGCAGAGGTAGTGGAATAAAAGGGTGAATATGTTGTTCAATAAAATTCTTGGTGAAAATGAAACATGTGTCTTCTATTTTTACTTAAAAACCGAAGGCACTTTTTGTCCAACAAAATACATTGTGTCTAATTATCTTCAGTGGGTATGAAGGTCCTGGGATCTTTGGTATTGTTTGTTAGCTTTTAAAAGTGCCTCAGTTAACTCCACCCCTCCATCAGTCCCCCCATCCCCTTGCCCCTTTGGAAGTGAGAGACTGATTGGGAAATTTTGGGGGCTGCTAAAGTCCATTAAGTGTCTGGCTGAAAAAATGCTTTTGTCTTTCTTAGGCACACTGAGATAACTCTTGTATTCATTAATTTGCTCTTCTATCCTCACTCAACAAATATTTAAGAAGTATGGTTACAACAAACACTAGAATAAAGAGTAATGAAGGTTTGACTATGTAGCCAAGTCTACTTTTACAATTGGCAATATGGCAGCAAAAAAGCAAAGGTACACTGGCTCACAGACCAATTTCCGTGCTTGAGACTCACTCACCTGAGAGGACTGTGTTACCTTTTCAGAAAGGATGGGTTGAAGAATTAAAGTGCAGTTTAACAGGCTGAGCAGAGATTCTTTCCTCTTTAGGAATACGGAGCCCAAATTGAAAAATAACCCTGCCAACCCTACCCCTTCATCCCCCTGTGGAGAGGGAGAGGAAGAAAGAGAGAGAGAATATGAGAGAGAGAGAGAGAATAAGAGAGAGAGAAAATAAGAGAGAGAGAAGAAATGGACAGAGATACAAAGAAAAGCCATTCTGTACCACTGGAGACATTCTTTGAAGGTTCTCTCTCTCTCTTCTTTTTTTTTTTTTTTCTCGGAGAATTCCAAAACAATAGGAAACATCCCCGACTCTGAAAGATGCAAGGAAATCTGCTACTGGTTCTTTGAGGAAACAAGGATTTATGATAGCTTTTGACATTGAATATAGTCTCTTTGGGCAGTTAGGTTCTGCTTCTTCAAGCATGTCTTCAAGAGGTGGGAATAGGGCCATAAAAAAAAGGACAGAATCAGAATCAGATGTATTGAGGCTCTGCCCTATCAGTTGCTAGATAAGACCTTGAATAATGTGCTTAACTTTTCTAAATATTCTAGGTTCTATGTGGATGGGCTAATGTCCTTTATAAAGTTACTGTGATGATTATATGAAACAATTGGCATATCACACTAGCTTCAAAGTGTGCTTTCCATGTTAGTGTGTTATTTCTACTCTCCTAAGATTTTTCAAAGTTCAGGTAGAGATACATAATTGATGTGGGGGTGAGTGATAATCTCATGAAAAAACATGGAGGTATATTTAGGGTGTACAATTATTCTTGTGTAGGAAATTAGAAGTTTGAGGTCATAACTGAAGTTTGCATTGCTTCTTCCTACTGACAGTTGAATCTTTCAAACAGAGACAGTAAAAAGTGAAAGATCTGCTATGCGTATGGTATAAGTGAGTAATAGTTTTCTGATGTATTCTTGGCTTTTAGTTAGGTATGGGGTTAGAGATGAAGTGCAATCCAGAAAAACCAGCTTTCATTCACGGGTGTGAATGCCAGGTGGTGGGGATCATTGGAGGCCATCTTAGAGGCTGCCTTCCACAGTAACCAAATTCCTACTTCTAACAAAAGCATGAAGATAATTGGAATTACTACCATTTTCAGCAAGGACCCTGCGTTACCACTGCAAATGTAGTGTTGTTTTGAGCTAATTATAATTTATACTTGCTGAAATGTATGCACTATTTAATGCATTTGTAGACTTGACCTTAAAACTTAACTTTTATGACCTTTTATTTTTTGTGTATTTACTGCCTTTCTACATTTTTAATGGCATTCTGTTTTTATCAGTTCTTTATTACCACTGCCCCATCCTCCCCTGACAGAAAAGAGAAATGTAAAAATGTTTCAGACCTGGCATAGGGAATTGGATGCTGTATTCAGTTTAGGGCCAAGAATGATAAACTATAGTTGACAGCTTGAACCCCAAAGATCATTTCCTCTGAAATACACTTTGAAAATACAAGTAGTCAAGATTAGGATAAAGTTGTTTTTTTTTCCAATTCTAAAATTTTCTTATTATAATTAGGCAACTTACTGGGACAAGGACATTCAAGTTTTCAGTTTCTCCTATAGATAAGATTTAAAGGAGACAATAAAATCAAAGTATATAGCTGGAAGAGAATCTTAGAGATGATTTATTTACTCATTCTCTCACTTTACAGATACAAAATGTGAGCCCCTACAAGCCTCAGGTTCAAAGATACCTCAAACACAGTAACGCAAAACCAGACTCACGACCTTCCCTGCAAACATGGTCCATTTCAGTCAACAGTAAATGCAAGCCCCAAACCTGTAGGTCCCTGTGGACACTCTCATCCACTATATCCAATTCATCATGAAGTTCTATTCATTTCACTCCTCAAATAAAGTATATTTGAATCCATTTACTTTTCTCTTTTCCTAATAAACACGTATCTGGTCTAAATGACCATAAACTACATTCTGGATTCCTGTAATGGTCTCTTCCATGATTCTACTCTTGCACCTTTGTAATCCATTCTCCCCAGATTAGCACAATAATTCTTTTAAATGCAAATCTGATGCCATCACTTCCATTTCTTTACATTGCTGTTAACATCAAGACCAAAATTGCTAAGAAGCCCTCCTAATATCCTGCAGGATCTGGCCTCTTCTGTCATATCTGATGATTCTCTCTCCCCCTTACCTAGGGACTTAAAGTTCCTTTTTAAACTACTCTGCTGCTTCAGGGCCTTCCTTTAAAGACTTTCCTCACCTGGACCAGTGTTCTCTGCTCCCTGTGTCCAACCTATTCATATCTTGGGTCAGATATCACTTCCTCTAAGAAGCATTCTTTAACGTTTCTGATGCAGTCAAGTTTCCCCTATATTCTAATGTCACATTTGTAATTATATTTTTAATTTGTGTGATTATTTGATTACTTCTTATTTTCCTCACCAGATTGTGTTAGCAGGACAGAGGAAATGAATGTTTTGTGCACCATATTATTTCACTATTGGGCACAGAATTTGAGATCTAGAAACACTTTTATGAACAATGTCTGAATGAATGAGTTGCGTCTTGAACTCAGGTCCCTTAACTCAGGTCCGGTGTGATTTCTACCACATTTTGCTGCCTTTTCCTCTCTTGTTAAATAAATAATTCTATCTTTTAATTGAAAGTGGAAGAAGCATAGGAATTTTAACTTGATAGTGAATTTTAAAATGGGAGGTGAATAATCACTGAAATGAAAAAACAAGGTCAATTGTTCATAATGGAATTGCATAAATAGAAAAACTAAGCACACACAAGACAGAGCTAAAAAATACAGAGGGACATGGGGCAACAGGTAAAAATTAGTTACTTTAGCATTATCATGATAAAATAAAAGCAGGGACTATATGTGTATGTTATAAGTGGGCCCAGTGTAGAAAGTAAGTTAGAAGGACACAGGAGCGGAGAAAAAGCATCTGTCACACTACTATTGCTAGCATACCTGAGAGAGATACACAAAGCAATGGCTTCTTTGTAAGCTCTAAAATGTAATATCCCAGACTATTCACTTTTCTCTAGTTAGTCCTGAAAAACTGTACAAACACTGATCCTATTGATATTTGGTATGGCATTCTCCTCTACCCTCACCCTCTGGAAAGATTAGCTTAAAGTAAGGAAAAAGAATTTTGATGACCTACTAACCTAGTTAGATTATTAGAGTCAGACTTTGGCCACAAAATGATTCCCTGTGATTCACACTGGGCCTTGAATAAATATTCTAAAACTTTTGGCAAAAGCTTTAAAACATTTTTTTGCACAATATTTTTTCCGAAACAATGAGAAGATCTACCTTGAAAATTATGACTGAGGTGCTTGGAATTCTGCTGTCTCCTGTGGAGGAGGCAAATAGAAAAGACTGCCAAAAAACTAAACCCCTGGAAAGGATGGGCTTTAAGCCCTCTCTCAGTAAATGATCATGCTCTACATCTCACACCTGGGTAGAGGTATGCATTCTTACTAACATCCTGAGTAGGACTGTGCTATTTTAAAACTGACAAATGAAAGACTTGCCTAGACCATATCTGATTCTGTAATTGTTATTAAGGATGATCACTCTAACAAGAAATTGCTTTTGCACAAGTATTCACAGGTACCAATTCAATATTTTTTGGATTCTATACAACAGTAAAGTAATAAATATAATTTTAAAAGTACTTATGTTTGGAAAAAGGAAAAATTCGTGTCTAGAGAGAAAAGAGGAAAGAAAAAGTAAGATATCTGTATCTTTTTTACTTCATACAAAAATCTTTGCTATTTATATATAGTAGGTGAAAATTTTTCAAATAATGACTTATATGAAAATCTTAATTTCTAATGGAAGTGCCGAACTTGGATTTGATCCTGAACACATAGGCACATCGTGTCTGGTTGTTCAACCCCAAGGAAGCAGAATATATTAAATGAGGAATTGTATTTTTAACTTAAAAAAATCAATAATTGGGGAAAGAACTTTCCTTTGCTATTTATTTTATATTACATGAAAACCCTTCAAGAAATAGTTTACTTGTGATATTTGAACAGCAAATATCAGTGGCATTGTCGAAACTTAAGGCAATAATGCAAGTTATTTGCATTTGGGGGGCATTAGTTTCTTAATCCGTAAAATAAGGATAAATGTTCACTCCGTTTATATATGCCTATTCTAACCACTTTATATAACAGTATTAAAATAAGCAGCAAAATTAAACTATAAAGGAAAACTAGAGAAGTAGGAAATTAAACACACCCCAAACATATACATACACACAGAAAGTAACTCACTTTCCAGGTCTCCCCACATTTTTGTTAGAGGAAAAGTAAACACATTTTTGGTTTTCAAAGGTCTATCTTAGAAATGTTACTTCATCAATGACTACATTTATTAAGTAAAAAGAAACAATAATAAACTTCCCGATGCCATGGCTTAATTTGGTATGGGTTTCATACGTATCTCAATGGAATGGTTTTCTGCCTATAGACCCCGTTTCCTAAGGTTCTATGAAGCAGAGTCGGGCATCCTCTGTCCTTACTCCCCCAGCACCAATAAAAGTGTTAAAGCCTGTAGCCTGCAGTAGAGAAACCACAGATAAAACAGTTAAGTGTACCTTTTTTTTTTTTTTGCTGTACGTGGGCCTCTCACTGTTGCGGCCTCTCCCGCTGTGGAGCACAGGCTCCGGACGCGCAGGCTCAGCGGCCATGGCTCACGGACCCAGCCGCTCCGCGGAACGTGGGATCCTCCCGGACCCGGGCACGAACCCACGTCCCCTACCTCGGCAGGCGGACTCCCAACCACTGCGCCACCAGGGAAGCCCAAGTGTACCTTTTATAACTCGAAAAGTTTCATGGTGTAAGAAGATAGTACCGTTTAAGTAAGATGAGGATTTGATTATTCTAACTGTGATTTGCAGTCACTAAATACTAATTTTATGATCTATAAAATAATTGATGAGAATCCTGAAATGCCTTATTCTAATTTCAAATTATAAATGGAGGATTTATAAAACCATCTACCGAGGGCAATATTTTGAAAAGTTATAAAGCCCATTGGGTTTATCAAAGCAAAACAAATTAGAAGCATTCTCACTTTGCTTATATCTACAAGAGGCATAAACAGATTAACTGGTCTTTCTTTTATTTCTGAGATTTATATCTGATAGCTTGCTCTGATCAATATGATTATGAGTGGAGAACTAGAGAATTTCTTATTCCTTTTAAATTCACGTTACTAAACATCAGGGCTGCAGCCATTTGCTAAAATGCTCAGAGTTTTAGCACTTAACACCATCCTGCTTTTTGTAGATTAAAAATACATTCATTGAATACGTGAATGAATAATTGTCAGATATTGAATAGCTTATATGTTACATTTCCATCCTTGAAAAAATATGCCGTTTTTGTTAAATCTTGAGATCTTTCTCTTAACCTATTTTTTGGAGTTCACAAGAGGCACAATATCAGACAACAGGTCAGAATTTAGAAAACATGGTTTCTCTGTTAAAGGAACATAACAACATAAAGAGAGTAGATATGTCTTACTTTATAGAAATTAACCTGCCCAGCATGTGTTATAGATAAAAAAGAACAATGGGGTGGATGAATAAACCAATAAATCAGCTTATCTGGCCTAAATCAGATTTGTAATGGGCATTTTCCAAAGTGGGTGTATTTTTCTGGTTTCCCGTTTGCCTGGTCCTCCTGATTTAGTGATGTGTTGTGGACTTCCTCCATTTGCAATCATTCTGATTCATTTCCTGGCTTTTAAAGTTCTTTCCTGGAATAGTGACTTCTTGGGCTGCCATCTCAGAAGCAGACCTCTCTTCCTTCTTTGGAATTATTCCAAAATCAGCTACGTGCAACTCAGGCCTTTGTGTGAAGACTTGACAAACCAAGGCCCAGATCCATTTACTTTTAGCTGTAACAGATAAAATAACCAGACGGAAGCAAAATACTTCCTTTGGTCTTTTTTACCTTGGTCTTTTAAATATAAGTTTTTAAATAATTTTATTGGCTTGTAGGAAAAACACAATTGATAGTGTTGACTAAGAGGATCTGTAACAATGGGAAAGCATGGTAGGCACATTATTTTTATTTTTTTATTTTTTATTTTTTTACATCTTTATTGGAGTATAATTGCTTTACAGTGGTGTGTTAGTTTCTGCTTTATAACAAAGTGAATCAGCTATACATATACATATGTTCCCATATCTCTTCCCTCTTGCATCTCCCTCCCTCCCACCCTCCCTATCCCACCCCTCTAGGTGGTCACAAAGCACTGAGCTGATCTCCCTGTGCTATGCGGCTACTTCCCACTAGCTATCTGTTTTACGTTTGGTAGTGTATATAAGTCCATGCCACTCTCTCACTTTGTCACAGCTTACCCTTCCCCCTCCCCATATCCTCAAGTCCATTCTCTAGTAGGTCTGTGTCTTTATTCCTGTCTTACCCCTAGGTTCTTCATGCCATTTTTTTTCTTAAATTCCATATATATGTGTTAGCATATGGTATTTGTCTTTCTCTTTCTGACTTACTTCACTCTGTATGACAGACTCTAGGTCTATCCACCTCATTACAAATAGCTCAATTTCGTTTCTTTTTATGGCTGAGTAATATTCCATTGTATATATGTGCCACACCTTCTTTATCCATTCATCCGATGATGGACACTTAGGTTGTTTCCAACTCCGGGCTATTGTAAATAGAGCTGCAATGAACATTTTGGTACATAACTCTTTTTGAATTATGGTTTTCTCAGGGTATATGCCCAGTAGTGGGATTGCTGGGTCATATGGTAGTTCTATTTGTAGTTTTTTAAGGAACCTCCATACTGTTCTCCATAGTGGCTGTATCAATTTACATTCCCACCAGCAGTGCAAGAGTGTTCCCTTTTCTCCACACCCTCTCCAGCATTTATTGTTTCTAGATTTTTTGATGATGGCCATTTTGACTGGTGTGAGGTGATACCTCACTGTAGTTTTGATTTGCATTTCTCTAATGATTAATGATGTTGAGCATTCTTTCATGTGTTTGTTGGCAGTCTGTGTCTTCTTTGGAGAAATGTCTATTTAGCTCTTCTGCCAATTTTTGGATTGGGTTGTTTGTTTTTTTGTTATTGAGCTGCATGAGCTGCTTGTAAATTTTGGAGATTAATCCTTTGTCAGTTGCTTCATTTGCAAATATTTTCTCCCATTCTGAGAGTTGTCTTTTGGTCTTGTTTATGGTTTCCTTTGCTGTGCAAAAGCTTTGAAGTTTCATTAGGTCCCATTTGTTTATTTTTGTTTTTATTTCCATTTCTCTAGAAGGTGGGTCAAAAAGGATTTTGCTGTGATTTATGTCATAGAGTGTTCTGCCTATGTTTTCCTCTAAGAGTCTGATAGTTTCTGGCCTTACATTTAGGTCTTTAATCCATTTTGAGCTTATTTTTGTGTATGGTGTTAGGGAGTGATCTAATCTCATACTTTTACATGTACCTGTCCAGTTTTCCCAGCACCACTTATTGAAGAGGCTGTCCTTTCTCCACTGTACATTCCTGCCTCCTTTAACAAAGATAAGGTGACCATATGTGCGTGAGTTTATCTCTGGGCTTTCTATCCTGTTCCATTGATTTATCTTTCTGTTTTTGTGCCCATACCATACTGTCTTGATTACTGTAGCTTTGTAGTATAGTCTGAAGTCAGGGAGCCTGATTCCTCCAGCTCCGTTTTTCATTCTCAAGATTGCTTTGGCTATTCGGGGTCTTATGGTAGGCACATTAATTCAGCATCACGAGGCACTTCTGTGTCCAGTGCACAGTCTCTGGTCATACATCCTGGGTCTTCTCCCTGTATCTTCCAGTAAATCCTTAATTGATTCAGAGGATTACTGGATATCTCCATACCTCATTTCCATCCCTTGTATAAATGAGGAAAAAATTATGGTCACTACCATCTTTTGGAAAATAGCTATTTAAATGTTTTGTTCTAATTTTTTAAATCCATCAGTCTTAAGATTCACTCACTACTCCTCTAAAACTTTTGAATGTTTTAACAATCCATTTGTTGTAGAGTACAAGTAGCAAAAATAATTGCAGCTGTCCTTCGTATCTCAGTCTTCACTAAAACAAATTAATACTTGACTTCAAGCTGCTAAGCACCTAGATGGTCTCAGAGGAAAGAATTAATGATTTTGTTTGCATCTTGTTTTCAGTTGGAATATAGTGGTAAAAAAAGTATATTCTCAAGTTATGAAAAATATTCATGGTTATCTTTTAGTAGAAAGATTTATTTTAGAATAACTAAAGTTTGATCTATTTATTTGTGCAATACAATTGCATATACTTATTTTTGTGTTAGTGACTGTAGAAGAGCAATCTTGCATCTTATTATTATTTTTACCCAGCGCATAATGGAAATTTGGAGATGTCCATATGGTTATGAATTCATGGTAATGATTTTTGTGCTTATGTAGGTCTTCCAAGTGAACAGAGAAAAATTCTCATTCCAAGACTACTGGTGTTAACCAACTGCCATTCAGATTTGAGGTCTGGGTAAAAAGAGAAGGAGAGAGAATGAGTATAGCACATAATCCAGAATGTGTAACATATTCTTCATATAAGCAGTCTGGTACATGGAACTCCTCCAAGCAAAATTATGCATCATGAATCTGTAAGAACACACTGCAGATTTTAAAAATGATTTCAGTTTCATTTCAAGGGTGGAGTGCCCCACAATAGAGATTATAGTAGGCTAGTGGCAACATGTGTAGTACATTGGCTCCCAAGCCTGGTTCATTGCTGGAATCTCCTGGTGTGACCCCAGCAATGCTAAAATCAGAAGTTCTAGGATATGTCCTGAGAATCCTATTATTTTAAATATTCAATATTTAAAAAATCTCTCTAGTATGGGAGTTATCCTTGTAGTGGTCAGAGAGTAGACATGAAGTCATAGAAACCAGGGTTTAATTTTGCCAAGTCTCACTTTTCTCATGATTAAATAGAGGGAAATGATACCTGTTCTGTAAAGTGCTGCAATATGAGAGTAAACCATATGCAAACCACCTGCTAAAAAATTGTCTCTCAGAGGATAACCACTATTTTTTTTTTTTTTTTTTTTTTTTGCGATACACGGGCCTCTCACTGTTGTGGCCTCTCCCATTGTGGAGCACAGGCTCCGGACGTGCAGGCTCAGCGGCCATGGCTCATGGGCCCAGCCGCTCCGCGGCATGTGGGATCTTCCCAGACCAGGGCACGAACCCGTGTCCCCTGCATCAGCAGGCGGACTCTCAACCACTGCGCCACCAGGGAAGCCCGATAACCACTATTTTTAAAATTGATAATAAATGTTATAATGCAAGGTGAAGAACTTCAACCAGGAGAACAAGATTTGTTAAGTGGGACTAGAGAAGATTTCAGAAGCTGAGCATTAAGAAATAATGTAATAAACAAGAAAAATGGTACAGGAGGAAGTGGATGAGCAATTCATAGTGATGACAGAGATGCTGATGTGGGAGGCGTGATTAGTGTAGGTCAGAACCATGGAGAAAGTGAGAACCAAGTTGTCAAACATTGTTGAAGGATCATCCTGGAGAGAGAAGCAACTCAGAACTCAGGGAGAAAGTCCCTGAAACCTAAATCAAGAACCAATGTAAAGAGCCTGGACAGCAGAGATCAGAACCTTCCACGTGTGAAGATGTGGCATATAGTCCAGCACTAGGTTACTGTTGGTACATTCTTCCTAGATTTAGGGGATGGGAGCAGGGAATGGGGAGCACATAATTATGGATCATGGGTGAGCACAGGCAGTGCTTGACCATAGTGTCTGAGGTGATGGTACAATTCTCTCCATTTGCTTTTCTGTGGATATTAAGAAACTGATCAAAAGACCAAGGCAGTTGATATTCTTCTCACATTTGAGCAGAACATGAGGAAATAGATGTGTCTTTCATGACAATAATATGACACCATACTTTTATTAATTAGCGTAGAAGATTTTCTCTCAACGTAAAGGTCGAAAAAAATGGGTGGCTTTGGATCTGAGACAGGCAAAGACTTTCCTTGTGAGGAAAATATAAACTGAGACTTAGAGTTAAAAGTAACAGCATCATTTCAGAGGAGAAAGTCAATCAACAGAGTTACTAGTAGATTGGAAGTGGATGCAATGACTGAAAGTAGAACAATTAGAATATTACTGCTACATTTATTTGGGTGTTGCACTTAATGAAATTTTACTATCTAGTCCAGATCATAGGATAATATTAGATTTTAAAAAGCCAATTTTTATATTATTTTTTTCCTATTTGATTTTGGTAAAGGCATTTTATTCCTTTGAGGTTCATAAAATTATTCACATGGTTTTAATCTTACTATTTAATTGTGCAAGTACCAGACAGAACTAGATTAATTTCTTGTTTGAAAGTTGTTTACTCAAAATGTTTAACAATGTCATTTGAATACTTTGACTGAGGCATGACCATTTAAAAGCCTTCACAGAATCTAGGAAATTTTAGAGATCTAACTTTCTCTTATAACAAATATATTAAGATGTTACCATTCCACATTAAATATTTATACATAATTAAATAAGTTGAGTTTCAATGCAGTTGAATAGTTGATATAACGTACAATTTTGTACATACGTTATTATCAGTTAATAATAATTTCAATTTATAATTTGCTTTTCATATTTTTGGACCCATAAAAATTTTAGAGTCTTGAAAATCTGACAAGCACAAGATGCAGTGCTTTTAAAGATTTACAGAAAAACAATTGGTCTAGGAGTAAGGAGTATTTTACATATGTAGGATAACCTCTTAGAAAAAGTACATCTTAAGACTCATTACAAAGGAGTAGAGAGAATGTTTGTTGATCCATTAAATATCCCATTTCTCAAAATAATAGGATTCAGTGATTAGTTTGGGGGGTTGATATATTTACATTTATGTGGTTTCTTTCCTGAAGTATCTTGTAAACTACTTAAGACATAGCTTTCTTTTTAGGCCTCCTTTTATCCTCAGGATCAGTCTAGCAACATCTACTTAGTAAGAGTTTATAGATTAATTATTCCTTCAAATCTAACCACCTCCTTTATTTGTTTTTTTCCTTTTGCTTTAACATTGTGAGTATAGTTCCTATGTTGGTGCCAGCTTGCAGAAATCATGAAAACATGTCACCAATAGATTGTGCAATATTTAAGGATTTACTGTGACTTCCTATGTTCTAACCAACAGAAAAATATTTTAACAGGTCAGCATATGGGTCTTTGTATTAAAAATAACCTTCTCAAAGTTTACGTCTTTGCATATTATTGAGTTTAATGCCAGCGCTGAGCTAATATATATGTAGGAAAAAACATCTGCCATTTCACAGACTTGCTAATAAAATTCTGTTACAAATTAACTGATCCCTTTGCTAAGACTTTTCTAGTATGAAGAAAATTTGTCTTATAAACATAGTAAAATCCAATATGTATAATATTTATGCCAGTTCTAATTTCACCTACTTTTCCTTTTCAACTGGCTGTTTAAAATCAAGTGGTGTTGAAATGCATTGTGCCACATCTAAGCCTGAGATGCCTTAGAGTTGTAACTTGGGTGGAGGTGCGAAAACAAACTAGTTCACAGGAAGTTTATTGTAAAAAGGCCACAGGGACCACTAATTTCATGGTGCAGAGCAGATTCAGAAAGTCACCTAAGCCTACAACATTGCTGTCTTCGTATAGTCAAATAAAAAGATACAGTCGATATAATGGTGGAAGAATGGAATGGGTAAAATGGGAATAAATGTCCTAACTTATTATTAAATAGTGGAATTGACTTTCATTTTGAAGTTAAGTTTGTTTTTCTCTATTTTTTGATATCTTATTTTAAAAGAAAATGATATTACCTGTTAAAATGTCACTCATTTGGAAAAATGTACCACAGATATTATCTCTATGTACAAGTAAGGGGGATTAAATGAAAAATGTTATTCTACTATATGACATTTGGGAGAAAGAGAACAATGAAATCATTTAGCAGTTTTTGAATTTGTAAAAACATAATGTGAAAAAAGAAGCCAGCATATCTAGCCAGCCTACATCATTACAGATTCTTACATGTCTATAATCCTAAGAAAGAAACAAAAACAAATGAAAATTATAGAGGATGACATACACCATCTTAGTCATAGCTGTCCGTATGTTTCCTTAACAAGTTTTGGTTACATGTAAATGCTTCTAAATAGGAACAAAACAACTCATTAGATTTTTGCCTGAGCATGTGCAAGAAAGTATTTATTCCTTAGAGAAAAGCAAAGGGAATGATATAAAGAGTGCAAAGAGAAGCAAGGAAAAAGACATCTGTGTGGTCAGATAGAATAACGGGTACAGAGTCTTGTAGAGAGATCCTTAAGGATTTGAGAATATGCTGGAACCCGTGACAAGAACTTAGTCTAAGTAAAATAAAAACATTGCCAAATATAGAGGACCACAGAGTAGGGTCCCAAAGTATATTTGCTGAACCTAATTGGATAGCTTTCAATGTATTTGAATATCTGGTTCATGTTTAAAAAAAAAAAAAGCACTGTTGAAAAAATCGGTAGCTGCTGCTCGCCTTCCCCTGTTACCATGGAAACCACACTCCACTTTTGAACAAGTATGAGTGTTTTGGTCTCACGTACTTAGTGATACACTTTTGGCCATTTTCAAGATGGTGGTTTTCTTTCCCAAACATTAAAGCCCAAATCCTGATGTAAGAAGCCCTGTGAAGACAAAACAAGGTCTCAAAACCCTTTGTTAAATGGAGATGAAATACCTACCTTTCAGTATAGCTATGAAGATTAAGTAAAATGATGTTTTAAAACAGACTAGTATAATAATTGTAATAATAACACTAATAACAACTGTTATGGCTGAATTGTGTCTTCCTCAAAATTCATATTTTGAAGCCCTAATTTCTAGTACCTTAGAATGTGAATCTATTTCGAAATAGGGTCTTTAAAGGGGTGATTAAGTTAAAATGAAGTCATTAGGGTGGGCCCTAATTCAATCTGTCCTTATAAGAAGAATAAACTTGGACACAACAGAGAGACACTATGAATGCTCTAGCACAGAGGAAAGACCATGTGAGGATAGTGAGAGAAGGCGGCCACCTGCAAGCAAAGGAGAGAGGCCTCGGAAGAAATCAAGCCTGCCAACACCTTAATCTTGAACATCTAGCTTCCTGAAATGTGAGAAAATACATTTCTGTTGTTTAAGCCACCCAGTCTGTGGTATTTTGTTACTGCAGCCCTAGAAAACTAATATAATCACAGGGACTGAAAACTTACCATAGTTTTTACAATTACTACTGTTTCTTGGTACAGTCATTGAATCAAATTAGAGGATGGGTGAGGATGTGAAGGGAGTACTCCTCCACCTTTGCCTTTAACGTCCTGGTAGACCAGCGGTAGTTCAGGCAATTAATTGTGTCTTAGTATTGCAAGAACAGAGAGAAACCATCTCTGACAGTAACTGGCAGGGTCCTTCACAGTTTATCTTTGGTGTGTTACTTAGTTCTGGATGGAATCTACCTAATTATCAAATAAAATCTGCATATTTTATTAAAGTTTTATTCACCATTCTTCCAATGGAAATTTAAATACACAATAATGACTCAGATTTTCCTTTTCTTTCAAATTTTCTTTCTTTCAAAGTTTGAGCATGGAGTGAATGGAAAGGAAAATCCATTCCATATGATGTACTTTTTTACTGTATTCTTGCAAGGCATCCTTCATATTGGTTCAACTTGGAAGATCTACCACTGTTTTCTAAGTATGGCCAGTTTTACTTTCTCACATTTTAATACAGATTTATTTATTCTGGTGAATATGGTATGTTTATTCTTTCTTTCTTAGCAAGCAGGAAGAAATCTGAATCCCAATTAAAAATGCAAATTTGGGCTTCCCTGGTGGCGCAGTGGTTGAGAGTCCGCCTGCCAATGCAGGGGACACGGGTTCGTGCCCCGGTCCGGGAAGATCCCACATGCTGGGGAGCGGCTGGGCCCGTGAGCCATGGCCGCTGAGCCTGCGCGTCCGGAGCCT
>NW_006771008.1:19558-75640 GCF_000442215.2 Lipotes vexillifer
AAAAAAAAAAAAAAAAAAAAAAAAAAAAAAAGCAAATTTATTCTAAGTCCAAAATTGGGGGAACCACTAAATAAATGGGCAAAAGTATTATGATGCTTTAAGAATGCCATTAAAATTTCTGTTGGTTAAGATTTCTGTACGTGTGTATATATTATATATGCATATATATGTGTATTATCAATTATATTAAAAATCACCTATACTGTATGTTTAGCTATCCATCTGTCTGTTATCTTCTATAAAATCCATTTTAACTTAGGACGTATGTACAGATTAGGTGATGACTAAACCTTAGAAAATTAATTAAAATGATAATTCTTTCTATGAGATTAAACATATCTCAAGCTATAGATACCAACCCACATGTTAATTTCAATGTTGATCTTTTCCTTTAAAGACCAAGTCTGATAACCATTTGTAAATTATTTTTAAGGCAGTTAATTGACTAATATCTTGGCTCATTTACCTGAAGAGAAAGCAAAATTGAGAAGACTCATTCAATGACTACAAACTGTGGTAATGCTAGAGTTTCTAATAAAAATCAAATATGTAAGGTTTAGTTATACACATTACTAATGCCTTGGGACATCTTAAATTTGCAGTATGTGTACACTAGTTTTTCTGCAATTTAATTGAATAAGGCATACTTTGTAACCTGCTTGTTTTGGTTACTGTTAGTTTCTCCATGACTCTTCTAGTTTTTCTTCCCATGGTCAGTTAGTTTTTTATGTTTGTTAAAACACATGTTTAATCACGAAATGACATCCTTTAAACCAAGGAATAGATGTCTTTCATAGACTATCGTAGTACTACTAAAATTGTGCTAATTTTGTGTTTTCTTTGCTGTGTATTTTTAAAATAAGCTTTGACAAGCCCTTACATTTATTTTTTCTCTAACCCTGCATATTTGTTATTTTGAAATCAGATACTGTTGCTTTTATACTCGGGTAAGAGAATAATTTTTGCGTATTAAAGAGCAGGTGAAACATTTAAATATTTTTGTTTTTGCATTGGAATAACTTACTTGGAAAAATAAATCAGTATAAACAAATATTTTAAGATTTTCTAGGGGCTTCCCTGGTGGCTCAGTGGTTGAGAGTCCGCCTGCCAATGCAGGGGACACGGGTTCGTGCCCCGGTCCGTGAAGATCCCGCATGCCGCGGAGCGGCTAGGCCTGTGAGCCATGGCCGATGAGCCTGTGCGTCCGGAGTCTGTACTCCGCAACGGGAGAGGCCACAACAGTCAGAGGCCCGCGTACCGCAAAAAAAAAAAAAAAAAAAAAAAAAAAAAAAAAAAGATTTTTCTAGGTGCTTAATGCATAGTAGAATTGTAGTAGTTTTTGTTGGATGAACAATAATAATTTTAAATGTAACTACCATAATTTAGAAAAAACATAAATTTTTAGTTTATCATTTTTTAAAGGAAAATATACGAGGCTTACCACTTTTATAGATGTTTTGACTGGCAGATTCTTTTCTCAAAAAGTAGCTCATTTGTAATATCATGAAGGTAGTAGTTTATTGAGAGTAAGTTTTGATAACCTGTCAATAGTAGTTGACTTCCACACTGTGACTTGTACTCACATTCCATTTGAAAACTGATTACCTTCACTGTTACTGAGAATATCTGCCTATAGAACCTAAGAATACTAGATCACTCATTCTTGATTTGTTCATTATGAGTCTGGCCATTAGCTGATGACAGTGGCTGTGGTAGTCATATGGGAGGGTTTTTTTTTAACATCTTTATTGGAGTATAATTGCTTTACAATGGTGTGTTAGTTTCTACTTTATAACAAAGCGAATCAGCTATCATATACATATATTCCCCTGTCTCTTCCCTCTTGCATCTTCCTCCCTCCCACCCTCCCTATCCCACCCCTCTAGGTGGTCACAAAGCACCAAGCTGACTCCCTCTGCTATGCGGCTGCTTCCCACTAGCTATCGGTTTTACATTTGGTAGTGTATATATGCACATGCCACTCTCCACTTTGTCCCAGCTTACCCTTCCCCCTCCCCACGTACTCAAGTCCATTCTCTAGTAGGTCTGTGTCTTTATTCCTATCCTGCCCCTAGGTTCTTCATGACCTTTTTTTTTTTTCCTTAGATTCCATATATATGTGTTAGCATACGGTATTTTTTTTTCTCTTTCTGACTTACTTCACTCTGTATGACAGACTCTAGGTCCATCCACCTCACTACAAATAACTCAATTTCGTTTCTTTTTATGGGTGAGTAATATTCTATTGTATATATGTGCCACATCTTCTTTATCCATTCATCTGTCAACGGAAACTTAGGTTGCTTCCATGTCCTGGCTATTGAAAATAGAGCTGCAATGAACACTGTGGTACGTGATTATTTTTGAATTATGGTTTTCTCAGGGTATATGCCCAGTAGTGGGATTGCTGGGTTGTATGGTAGTTCTATTTTTAGTTTTTTAAGGAATCTCCATATTGTTCTCCATACTGGCTGTATCAATTTACATTCCCACCAACAGTGCAAGAGTGTTCCCTTTTCTGCACAACCTCTCCAGCATTTATTTTTTATAGATTTTTTTAAGGATGGCCATTCTGACTGGTGTGAGATGATATCTCATTGTAGTTTTGATTTGCATTTCTCTAATGATTAATGATGTTGAGCATTCTTTCATGTGTTTGTTGGCAAGCTGTATATCTTCTTTGGAGAAATGTCTATTTAGGCTTTCTGCCCATTTTTGGGTTGGGTTTTGTTTTTTTTTTTCGATGTTGAGCTGCATAAGCTGAATTGTAAATTTTGGAGATTAATCCTTTGTCAGTTAATATTTTCTCCCATTCTGAGGGTTGTCTTTTCGTCTTGTTTATGGTTTCTTTTGCTGTGCAAAAGTTTTGAAGTTTCATTAGGACCCATTTTTTAATTTTTGTTTTTATTTCCATTTCTCTAGGAGGTGGGTCAAAAAGGCCCTTGCTGTGATTTATGTCATAGAGTGTTCTGCCTATGTTTTCCTCTAAGAGTTTTATAGTGTCTGGCCTTACCTTTAGGTCTTTAATCCATTTTGAGTTTATTTTTGTGTACGGTGTTAGGGAATGTTCTAAATTCATTCTTTTACATGTAGCTGTCCAGTTTTCCTAGAATCACTTATTGAAGAGTCTGCCTTTACTCCATTGTATTTTCTTGCCTCCTTTATCAAAAATAAGGTGACCACTTGTGTGTGGGTTTACCTCTGGGCTTCCTATCTTGTTCCATTGATCTATATTTCTGTTTTTGCACCAGTACCATACTCTCTTGGTTACTTTGTAGTATAGTTTGAAGTCCAGAAGCCTGATTTCTCCAGCTCCATTTTTCTTTCTCAAGATTGCCTTGGCTATTTGGGGTCTTTTGTGTTTCCATACAAACTGTGAAATTTTTTCTTCTAGTTCTGTGAAAAATGCCAGTGGTAGCTTGATAGAGATTGCATTGAATCAGTAGATTGCTTTGGGTAGTATAGTCATTTTCACAATGTTGATTCTTCCAATCCAAGAGCATGGTATATCTCTCCATCGATTTGTATCATCTTTAATTTCTTTCATCAGTGTCTTATAGTTTTCTGCACACAGGTCTTTCGTCTCCTTAGGTAGGTTTATTCCCAGGTACTTTATTCTATTTGTTGCAGTGGTAAATGTGAGTGTTTCCTTAATTTCAGTTTCAGATTTTTCATCATTAGTGTAGAGAAATGCCAGAGGTTTCTGTGCATTAATTTTGTATCCTGCTACTTTACTAAATTCATTGATTAGCTCTAGTAGCTTTCTGGTAGCATGTTTAGGATTCTCTATGTATAGTATCATATCATCTGCAAACAATGACAGCTTTACTTTTTCTTTTCTGATATGGATTCCTTTGATTTTTTTTTCTTCTCTGAGTGCTGTGGCTAAAACTTCCAAAACAATGTTGAATAATAGTGGTGAGAGTGGGGAACCTTGTTTTGTTCCTGATCTTAGTGGAAATGGTTTCAGTTTTTCACCACTGAGGATGATGTTGGCTGTGGGTTTGTCATATATGGCCTTTAGTATGTTGAAATAAGTTCCTTCTATGCCTACTTTCTGGAGGGTTTTTATCATAAATTGGTGTTGAATTTTGTCAAAAGCTTTTTCTGCATCTATTGAGATGATGATATGGTTTTTATTCTTCAATTAGTTAATATGGTGTATTACATTGATTGATTTGCGTATGTTGAAGAATCCTTGAATTCTTGGGATAAACCCCACTTGATCATGGTCTTTGATTCTTTTAATGTGCTGTTGGATTCTGTTTGATAGTATTTTGTTGAGGATTTTTGCATCTAAGTTCATCAGTGATATTGGCCTGCAGTTTTCTTTCTTTGTGACATCTTTGTCTGGTTTTGGTATCAGGGTGATGATGGCCTTGTAGAATGAGTTTGGGAGTGTTCCTCCCTCTGCTATGTTTTGGAAGAGTTTGAGAAGGATAGGTGTTAACTCTTCTCTAAATGTTTGATATAATTCGCCTGTGAAGCCATCTGGTCCTGGGCTTTTGTTTGTTGGAAGATCTTTAATCACAGTTTCAATTTCAGTGCTTGTGATTGGTCTGTTCATATTTTCTATTTCTTCCTGGTTCAGTCTTGGAAGGCTGTGCTTTTCCAAGAATTTGTCCATTTCTTCCAGGTTGTCCATTTTATTGGCGTATAGTTGCTTGTAGTAATCTCTCATGATCCTTTGTATTTTTGCAGTGTCTGTTGTTACTTCTCCTTTTTCATTTCTAACTCTATTGATTTGAGTCTTCACCCTTTTTTTTCTTGATGAGTCTGGCTAATGGTTTATCAATTTTGTTTATCTTCTCAAAGAACCAGCTTTTAGTTTTATTCATCTTTGCTATTGTTTTCTTCATTTCTTTTTCATTTATTTCTGATCTGATCTTTATGATTTCTTTCCTTCTGCTAACTTTGGGGTTTTTTTGTTCTTTCTCTAATTACTTTAGGTGTAAGGTTAGGTTGTTTATTTGAGATGTTTCTTGTTTCTTGAGATAGGATTGTACTGCTGTAAACTTCCCTCTTAGAACTGCTTTTGCAGTCCTCTACTATGATTGTGTTACTGTCTATTTCCCCTTTTATGGGTGTTAGCCTTTACCTTATGTATTGAGGTGCTCCTATGTTGGGTGCATAAATATTTACAATTTTTATATCTCCTTCTTGGATCGATCCCTTGATCATTATGTAGTGTCCTTCTTTGTCTTTTTTAATAGGCTTTGTTTTAAAGTGTATTTTGTCTGATATGAGAATTGCTACTCCAGCTTTCTTTTGATTTCCATTTGCATGGAATATCTTTTTCCATCCCCTCACTTTCAGTCTTCATGTGTCTCTAGGTCTGAAGTTTGTCTCTTGTAGACAACATATATATGGGTCTTGTTTTTCTATCCCTCAGCTAGTCTATGTCTTTTGGTTGGAACATTCAATCCATTTACATTTAAGGTAATTATTGATATGTATGTTCCTGTTACCTTTTTCTAAATTGTTTTGGGTTTGTTATTGTAGGTCATTTCCTTCTCTTGTGTTTCCTGACTAGAGAAGTTTCTTTAGCATTTGTTGTAAAGCTGGTTTGGTGGTGCTGAATTCTCTTAGCTTTTGCTTGTCTCTAAATGTTTTAATTTCTCCATCGAATCTGAATGATATCCTTGCTGGATAGAGTAATCTTGGTTGTAGGTTTTTCCCTTTCATCATTTTAAATATGTCCTGCCACTCCCTTCTGGCTTGCAGAGTTTCTGCTGAAATATCACCTGCTAACCTTACGGGGATTCCCTTGTATGTGATTTGTTGTTTTTCCCTTGTTGCTTTTAATATTTTTTCCATGTATTTAATTTTTGGTAGTTTGATTAATATATGTCTTGGCATGTTTCTCCTTGGGTTTATCCTGTATGGGACTCTCTGTGCTTCCTGGACTTGATTAACTATTTCCTTTCCCATATTTGGGAAATTTTCAACTATAGTGTCTTCAAATAGTTTCTCAGCCCCTTTCTTTTTCTCTTCTCCTTCTGGGACCCCTATAATTCGAATGTTGGTGTGTTTAATGTTGTCCCAGAGTCTCTGAAACTGTCCTCAATTCTTTTCATTCTTCTTTCTTTTTCTGCTCTGTGGTAGTTATTTCCACTATTTTATCTTCCAGGTCACTTATCCATTCTTCTGCCTCAGTTATCCTGCTATTGATTCTTTCTAGAGAATTTTTAATTTCATTTATTCTGTTGTTCGTCATTGTTTGCTCTTTAGTTCTTCTAGGTCCTTGTTAAACGTTTCTTGTCTTTTCTCCTTTCTATTTCCAAGATTTTGGATCATCTTTTCTATCATTATTCTGAATTCTTTTTCAGGTCGACTGCCTATTTCCTCTTCATTTGTTTGGTCTGGTGGGTTTTTACCTTGCTCCTTCATCTGCTGTGTGTTTCTCTGCCTTCTCATTTTGCTTCACTTTTTGTGTTTGTGGTTCCTTTTTGCAGGCTGCAGGTTCGTAGTTCCCGTTGTTTTTGTTGTCTTCCCACCAGTGGCTAAGGTTGGTTCAGTGAGTTGTGTAGGCTTCCTGGTGGAGGGGACTAGTCCCTGTGTTCTTGTGGTTGAGGCTGGATCTTGTCTTTCTGGTGGGTATGTCCGTGTGTCATGTTGTGTTTTGGGGTGTCTGTGACGTTATTATGATTTTAGGCAGCCTCTCTCCTAATGGGTGGGGTTGTGTTCCTGTCTTGCTAGTTGTTTGGCATAGAGTGTCCAGCACTGTAGCTTGCTGGTTGTTGGGTGGAGCTGGGTCTTGGTGTTGAGATGGAGATCTCTGGGAGATTTTACCCATTTGATATTAGGTGTAGCTGAGAGGTCTCTGGTGCACCAGTGTCTTGAACTCAGATCTCCCACCTCAGAGGCACAGGCCTGACGCCCAGCCAGAGCACAAGAGCCTGTCATCCACACGGCTCAGAATAGAAGGGAGGAAAAAAAGAAATAAAGAGAGAAATACTAAAATAAAATAAAGTTATTAAAAATAATTATTAAAAATCAAAAAAATTAAGAAAGTAATAAAAAAAGTATGACAGAAAGAAGAAAGAAGAGAGCAACCAAACCAAAAAAGATATCCACCAATGATAACAAACGCTGAAAAGTATACTAAAAAAAAAAAAGACAGAGAAAATGACACAGAGAAGCATACACATACACACTCACAAAAAGAGAAAAAGGGGGGGAAAATATATATATATCGTTGCTCCAATGTCCACTGCCTCAATTTGGGATGATTCGTTTTCTATTCAGGCATTCCACAGATGCAGGGTACATTAAGTTGACTGTGGAGATTTAATCCGCTGCTCCTGAGGCTGCTGGGAGGGATTTTCCTTTCTCTTCTTTGTTTTCACATCTCCCGTGGTTCAGCTTTGGATTTGGCCCCGCCTCTGCGTGTAGGTCGCCTGAGGGCGTCTGTTCTTCCGCGCAGACAGGACAGGGTTAAAGGAGCAGCTGCTTCAGGGTCTCTGGCTCACTCAGGCCGGGGGGAGGGAGGGGTACGGAGTTCGGGGCGGGCCTGCGGCGGCAGAGGCCAGCGTGACGTTGCACCGGCGTGAGGTGCGGCCTGCGTTCTCCCGGGAAGTTGTCCCTGGATCACGGGACCCTGGCAGTGGCGGGCTGCACAGGCTCCTGGGAAGGAAGGTGTGGAGAGTGACCTGTGCTCGCACACAGGCTTCTTGGTGGCGGCAGCAGCAGCCTTAGTGTCTCATGCCCGTCTCTAGGGCCCGCGCTAATAGTCGCGGCTCGCGCCCGTCTCTGGAGCTCCTTTAAGCAGCGCTCTTAATCCCCTCTCGCCGCACACCAGGAAAGAAAGAGGCTTGTCTCTTCGGCAGCTCCAGACTTTTCCCGGACTCCCTCACGGCTAGCCGTGGCGCACTAACCCCCTGCAGGCTGTGTTCACGACGCCAACCCCCAGTCCTCTCCTTGGATCCCACCGAAGCCCGAGCCTCAGCTCGCAGCCCCGCCCGCCCCGGCGGGTGAGCAGACAAGCCTCTCGGGCTGGTGAGTGCCGGTCGGCGCCGATCCTCTGTGCGGGAATCTCCCCGCTTTGCCCTCCGCACCCCTGTGGCTGTGCTGTCCTCCGTGGCTCCGAAGTTACCCCTCCGCCTCCCGCAGTCTCCGCCCGCGAAGGGGCTCCTAGTGTGTGGAGCCCTTTCCTCCTTCACGGCTCCCTCCCACTGGTGCAGGTCCCGTCCCTATTCTTTTGTCTGTGTTTTCTTTTTTCTTTTGCCCTACCCAGGTACGTGGGGAGTTTCTTGCCTTTTGGGAGGTCTGAGTTCTTCTGCCAGCGTTCAGTAGGTGTTCTGTAGGGGTTGTTCCACATGTAGATGTGTTTCTGATATATTTGTGAGGAGGAAGGTGGTTCCCACGTCTTATTCTTCCGCCATCTTGAAGCTCCTGAAGGTGTGGTTTTTCTTTCTTGACACCATCCTGAAAAGTTTAGGAGTTGCTTTAAATTTCCTCTTTCCTTCCCTTCTGGATTGTGTATATGAATATCATTTTATAGCTCCATCATTGTTATAAATATATACAGGAAACATATTTATAGGGTACATTTTGTATTTACATGAATATATTGAAAGCTTTCTGATCCAAGCAATTGTGTGTTATCAACTTATTTTCTCCTACTTATATCCATTATAGGTTTTGGAATCAATATCAGATATTGAATATCTGTTGAATTAATGATTGGCCTGAATATCCTTCTGAGAAGAAGTGTTCCACTATTAGCTGTATGAGGTAATGTTTAATTTGTTTTAAATTATGCTTTCAAGTTTTAAAGCATAGTCCTTTAACCCAGTATTTCCAGATTGGTGAACGTACCTTATAGATACCATTTGTGTGTTTTTAGAAAACCGATAAATGTCTGAATATATCTGGAATTGATCAGATTAAAATTTCTACATTAAGAGAAATGGGCAAAGACTGAGTGCTTGCTGAAAAATAGAGTTGCATGTGTAGACTTGAATTTGCAGTTTGAGAGATGTGCACCCTGAGGGCAAATCGTGGTATCTGCATTCTATGAACTTACTAAATACTTGAAACAATCAATTGCATGTGTATGAAACAATTCTTAGACTTAGCTGATATGTGGTTAAACAATCAGAAGAATGGTACAGATAGTAAGTTCCATAAGAGTTCAAACAGTATGGTCTGGAGGGGGTGAGAAAAATTTCACTGAAGGAAGTGGGACCTGAGAAAAGTTGTGAAAAATGCTTGGAAGCTGATGCAACATTATATGGTTCAAAGTCCTGGGATGCTGCTACCAGCCTGTGCTGGTATCACACTATCCCTAGCCTTGGGGAGCCATTGACTATGGTCTTATTAGTCCAAACCTTGTGGGACACCTATCTAATAAGCTTCCATACCATCAAGGGTAGTATTTTTGTACCAGATTAATAGTTCCGGTTGCTCTTCTTCCAAGAAATGGATCAATGCTATCGTATGTCATATCCCTGTTTAGCACCATCATAACTAAAAATTTGATTTCAAGAGTGCTCATCTTCACAGAAACTCTCATCCTTGTACTGTTCTGTCCAACCTTTAATCTGATTCTCCTACTCCCATCCTATTTCCCTTTAGAGCCCTTGTTCTTGATCAGAAAACTACCCTATAAGTTCCAACTCTTCTAGGAACATTCTCTTAGATTTTCACCTTAACAAAAATTGCTTGTCCCTTTATAACTGTTAGCTTTAATGTGGCCCTCTCAAGTAAAAGCTGCTTGTTCTTTCTCACACTGACTAAATGAGGTATAAGATAATGAAATAAAAATTCAAATTTTAAGGCAAAACAAGCAAAACTTAAACATAAAATTTTTCTTTGCCCTTTGGACCTCCTCTCTCCCCTCCAGTGTGCATTGTGCAACTGCATTATGTGTTATCTAGACCTCCCAGTGGCAGAAGTACCTGCTCAACCATAAAGATCAATTTTTCTCCTTCTGCTGCCAGCTATATAACTCCTTAGAATATAACATTCCTTTCTAAATCCTGTAAGGGGTCACGATGACCCACCACTCACCTTTACGTGCAGATACCTTTGGTAAACTTTATGGATAGTGCTAACATATCATTTCCTTTAAAGATAGTGACTGGTGCAGAGCAGGCTGGTCAGAAAACCTGGGGAGATACTGTGCTGCACCTAGTGGAAGTTCTTAGCTTAAATACTTATGCCCTTATTAATGCTACTAGCTGTATTACTTGTATTCTGCCCATTTTACAAGATTATTGTTTCTTGCATTACTAAATGTATATCGGACCTTCAGATAAAATTAATCATGATTAGGTGACTTGAAATGATTGACCAAATATATAGTGCTATAAGATCAATCAGTCATGAAATGCCTCCCAAACATTTGTTGAAATTAAGACTGAAAAGGGAAGGGATTGTAAAATGAAGAATGTTGCCAACCATCCAGTTCTACAAGAATCAAGCCATTAGCCACTATAGTCACTGACGTATGATACACCCTGAAACGAATTCAGGGTGAGGTCAGAATGAGGCACTTTGTGCTTTGGGAAAACTTGCAGAACTGGCCCTCAGATAGTTAGAAATTTTTAGGAGAAAATTTTATGAACCCAGTTTCTTGCATCTTCCCATACTTAGAAAAGCACTAAAACCATTAACTAAGATGTCTGTTCTTCATGACTAGCAGCAACCATCTACTGAGATGTGTGCTTGACTGCACATACCCCTTTTGCCAAAATCACATACATAACTAGCCTGCCCCCTTACCTCATCAAAACAGTTCTCAGAGCTCTCTGAGAGATTGTCTCCCAGGTTATAATCCTCAGGTTGGCTTGAATAAAATTTTCCATTTCTTTCTCAGATTGACTGTTGATTAATTTTTCATTGACAAAGAGGTTGGGTTGGTGTTTTCTTTGTTTTTTATTTCCCCTAGTAGCTCTTCATTCTTCTCCCTCCTGCAAATGCCTACTACTACCCTTGAGGTTCAGGCCGCCAAATTATATCCCTCTTCCATACTTTTTTGTCATTGTTGTCTATTTACCTACTTATTAAAGCCCTTTTCTTTAGGAATATAGATTCCTAAATTCTGTGTATTTCTTTGTGACTTCAGAACCACATAAATAAATCATCCAAAATTATGGCTTTTTGGTGCTTTGGTCTTCTCATCTTCAAATTTCTTTTTATTTCTCTTGTCCAGCCACTTTCATACTGGGTTTTTTCAGAAAATATACCACTTCTGAAATCTTGGTTTTCAATAACCCATTCACCCATAACCACTATCTACTTTTCTGGAACATTTATTCAAGTATCTCTACTGCCAAAAATTTTCAAGTACATCAAGACTGTAATCCCTACTCACATCTTTTTGGTGGTCCACCCCAAGGTTCATTTTTTTCTCCTATTCAGCCTACTTTCTGTCTTTATTCTAATTACTTTATTGCAATTTTCTTCAATTCCTTCTGCCTCTGTTCTTCCATTTCATTTACCTTGCAAAATGCTGTCATTTGCTTTTGTGACTGAACTTCAGTTGAGAATATTTGTTAGAGAAAGATCACATGGCTCTGTGATTTGACTGTCATTTTCTTCTAATGGGATCATGTTTCCACTTTCAAGATAAAACTTCCCTCTCCAAACCACCTATAACTTCTCCTTCACTGTTACTCTCAATGGATCATTGTGCTGTTTTATTTCTTCCCCTTTCATTTTCACCGAAACCCACGGTTACTGGATTTCCAGGCCCACCATTCTGTGCCCAGCATTCCACTGAAATCTTAGCTGGATCAACAGTAACCTTCCACTGTCTACATCTTGCTCAGTTTCCCATAGATGGATAATTCCTTTATTTTCCCCCTCACCTTTCTCCTTTGGCTTCTGCTTCACGACCTATTGATTTTCTTTAACTTAATGGTACCTTGTTTGTTTCCTCTGCTGGCTACTCCTCCTCTATTAGACCTTAAAATGGCCCAGGTTTCCTAATTCTGGGTCCTAGATCTTCTTTGTGTCTTCAACATACTTTTTCTAAGTGAGCTCATCATTTGACATAGATATGAATTCAGTATTTATTCTGATGACTTTCTAATGTTTATATTTACCCCTGAGTTCTTGACGTGTATTTCAAACTGCTTATCTGACATCACAATTGGATGCTTCACATACCTCTCAAGCATATCCTATTAGGAAGCAGAAACTTATGATTTTCCATTCTAAACCTCCTCCTTAAACTCCTCTCTTTCTTTGACACCTTAGCAAATAACATCAAAATCCATCTAGTTGTCTCTTCTAGAAGCAAAAGAGTAATTTGTTATTTCTTTTCCTTGCTATACCAATCTATCAGTAAATTCTGTTGATTGTATCCCCAAATTATTCTCCAAATCTGTCTACTTCTCTTCATCTCCACTTACCTATCTCAGTTCAGATCACTATACTTTTTTTTGCCTTAAATATAGCTTACTAACTTTCTTTTTATGTCTATTATTGTTCCCTTCAAATCATTCCCTACAAAGAAGCAAGCATGATTTTTAATTAAATCTAATCATGCCATTCCTGTGCTTAACACCCATCAATGACTTCTAATTATACTTAGAATATAAAGCAGACTTCTTTCCATGACCTACAGAATCACACATGCTCTGGTCCCTGCCTACTCTTCAAATCCATTGCAAGCCACCCTCCTAATAGTTCACTATGTTATTGACACTCCAGTCTTTTAAAAATTTAATGAGCCCATCAAGATTTTTCCATCCAGACTTATTTGTAATCCTTGTTGCATCAGTATGAAAATCTTTCTGTAGGTTTCAATTTCAGTGCCAGAAAAATTGCATCTTTGTCTTCCTCATTCCCTATTGATTTCCCAGCATCTAGAATGGTGCCTGTCACACAGTAGGTGTTCAGTAAGCATTTACTGAATTAAATACATGAATACATTTCATCCCTAAGGTTTTAGCTGAAATTTCCGCTCATCAGATGGGCCTTTGCTAAATACTATTTCTGAGGTAGCTCCTACTCCAGATTAAATTACATTTCATCTGCCCCTTACCGTTGTCATAGTATCCCATAACGTTTTAATTTTCTTCCTAGCAGTTTTTATAATCTGCAATTATCTTGCTTATTTATTTACTTGCTCGATTATTATCTGTGTTCTCTAGTAGAATACAAAATCAGTGAGGGCATCTTCTGGCTTGTGTATCACTGAAACGTCAGTGCCAAGCACAGTATCTGCGCACAATAAGCCTGTACAAAACCCCCCAGGAAATATTATGAAACAAATTAAAAAATAAGGAAACAAACAAGAGCAATATGAAAAGATTTCTGAGGAAAAGATGAGGGAAGATGAAGGCAGACTATGATAAACACAGTTTAGTGAAAGTAAATATAAAGAATCTGTTGTTTACCCCATTAAGATTACTTATAAAAATGCCAAATTGCACAGGTTCTTTTATTACTCATCTGGAGAGTACAATTTGTTCTTCCCCTTTATTTTTCCTCCTTTTTCTGAGCCAATTTCTTATCCATGATAAATGTTCTCCCAACCCCTAGTCATGCTGGTTGAAATTTTTTTTTCTAGTCTTTGATGTGGAAAATTTTCAGTGGCTTTGGAAATGTAAATAGATTAGTCAGACTTTTTTTTTTTTTTTCTCTGCTAAACCAGGAATGTATTCCTCCTCCGATAGGATTTTATCTAGATGTTTAGTAATCCTGCATTTTATGCATGCCTGAACTTAACTCATAGCTGTCCCTATGCTGTTTTATGGTTGTCTATCTTTTCTACAAAAAAATATTGTCTACTGTGGTTTTGAGGTTGTTTTTTTTTTTTTTTAATTTATTTATGGCTGTGTTGCGTCTTCGTTTCTTTCTCTAGTTGCGGCAAGTGGGGGCCACTCTTCATCGCGGTGCGCCGGCCTCTCACTATCGCGGCCTCTCTTGTTGCAGAGCACAGGCTCCAGATGCGCAGACTCAGTAATTGTGGCTCACGGGCCTAGTTGCTCCGCGGCATGTGGGATCTTCCCAGACCAGGGCTCGAACCCGTGTCCCCTGCATCGGCAGGCAGATTCTCAACCCCTGCGTCACGAGGGAAGCCCCATGGTTTTGAGTTTTTAAGATATCCGTTCATCAAAAAGTGTACAAAATATGAATATAGAGATCCATGATTAGCCACCTTTCAGATCAAGAAATTAAAAATTACCAGCACCACAAAAGACCTATTTTTAATGCACTCCCAATTTCTTTCATTTCCCTCCTCCACTATAGTTTGGTTTGATTTAAAGTTCACACAAATAGAATCGTAAAATATGTATTTTTTTTTTATGCCTGGCATCTTTCTTGCAACATTATGTCTGAAAGATTCATTCATGTTGTTATGAGCAGTATTTCATTCTTTGTCATTGCTGTTTTTTGTTACACTGGACAAGGTTATCACAATTTATTTATCCATTTCATTATTGATGGCAATTGGGGTTGTTTCCAGTTTTTGGCTCTTATGAATAATGCTGAAAATTCTTCTACATGCCTCTTGAGATACTTGTGCAAGCATTTCTTTGGGGGAACGTCCTGGTAATGGAATTGCTATCTTATAGGGTATGTATATGTTCAGTTTTAGAAGATACTGCTTAATAGATTTCCAAATTCTTTGTATTGATTTAACATTAACCAACAGAATATGAGAATTCCATTGTTTCATGTTCTTGCATCTCTTGATACAGAAAGTCCTTTTGATTTTAGCCATTATAGTGGGTATGCAGTAGTATTTTATTGTGCTATAATTTTCCGGGTGACTAGTTCTGTTCCACACATTTTCATAGATTTATTGGTCATTTGGATATGTCTCTTGCCCATTTTTCTTTTGGGTTGTGTGTTTTTTCCCTATTGATTTTTGTATGTATGTTTTATTTATCCTTTATATAAGCCCCTTCTCAGTCACATGTGTAGCAATATTTTGCTCATTTTTTGGACTTGTTTTTTAACTTTCTTAATGCCATCTTTTGATGAACACAGTTGCTACATATTAAAGTGGTTTAAATGATCATACCTCCCCCTTATTGTTAGAACTTTTTGCTTCTTTTGTAAGAAATGAGCTACCTAACTCAAGGTTGTGAATACATGATTTTGTATTATCTTATCAAATGGTATTGCTCTCCTTTTCATATCTAGGTCTACTCTCTATCTGGAATTGTCTTTGTGAGATATGGGTAACATTCATTTTTTTCCATGTAGGTATACAATTAAACCAACACCATTTATGGTAAAGCCCACCCTTTATTTACTGTGTTTTAGGGCTACTTTGCCATTAATCCAGTGAGTATACTTATGGACTCTGTTCCATTACACTGGTCTATTTTTCTATCCTTATGCCAACAAAACACTGCCTTAATTATTGCAGCTTTATAATGTCTTGATTTCAGTAAAACAAATCCCACCTTATTTCCTTCAAGAGTGCTTTTGCTATTCTTTTTTTTTAAAGACTATTTTTTTTTAGAGCAGTTTTGGGTTTACAATAAAATTGAGAGGAAAATACTAAGATTTTTCATATATTCCCTGCCTCCACACATGCATAGCCTCTCCCATTATCAACATCTCACCAGAGAGGTAAATTTTTTACTAAGAATGAACTTACAGTGACTCATCATAGTCATCTAAAGTCCATTGTTTACCTTAGGGTTCACTTTTGTTGTTGTACATTCCATGGATTTGGGCAAAGGCATAATGACATATATTTATCATTATAATGTCATACAAAGTATTTTAAAAATTCTCTGTGTTCTGCTTATTCACCTCTTCTTTCCCTTTTCCACCCTTGGCAGCAACTGATCTTTTTATTGTCTCCACAGTTCTGCTTTTCAAGAATGTAATATCACTGAAATCATACAGTACGTAGCTTTCTCAGATTGGCTCCTTTCACTTAGTAATATGCATTTAACATTCTTCCATGGTTTTTCATGGCTTGACAGCTTATTACTTTTTAACATTGAACAGTATTCTATTACCTGAATATACCATAGTTTATTCACTCACCTACTGAAGGACAATCTTGGTTGCTTTCAAGTTTTGTCAATTGTGAATAAAGCTGCTATAAACATCCATGTGCAAGTTTTGGTGTTTTTCACTTCTTTCAGTAAATACCAAGGAGAATGATCACTGGATTATATGAAAAGAGTATGTTTAGTTTTGTAAGAAACCATCAAACTGTCTTCCAAAATGGCTGTACCATTTTGCAATCCCACCAGCAATGCACGGAGAGAGTTCTTGTTGTTCTGCATCCTCACCAGCATTTGGTGTTGTCTGTGTTCTGGATTTTGGCCATTTTAATTGATGTGTAGTGATATCTTATCACTGTTTTAATTTGCATTTTCCTAATGACATGTGATGTGGAGCATCTTTTCATATGCTTATTTGCCATCTGTATATCTTCCTTGATGAGTTGACTGTTAAGGTCTTTGGCCCATTTTTTACTTGGGCTGTTTGACCTTTGGCTGTTCTTAGCCCTTTGTGTTTTCTTATAAATTTTAGAATCAGTTTGTCTAGCTCCACAAAAAAACAAAAACAAAGAACCTGTTGAGATTCTGACTGGGATTGCATTGACTTTATAAATCAATTTGGGGAAGTTAACTTCTTTATAACATTGACTCCTCCAATATATAATCACAACATTTCTTTTCATTTTTGTAGCTCTTTTAAAATTTACATATAAGATTTATAATTTTCTATGTGGAAATGTTGCACATATTTTGTACATTTATTTTGAGTATTGATATTATTTGGTGCTATGTAAAGAGCATCTTTACATATATTTTTAAAATTATGTGGTTGTTTCTATTTAAAAGTAAATACAACTATTTCCTGATGGCTAAAACATCTCTTTTTGAAAATATAATGGTAGGCAACTGAGGGACTATGTAGAGAATAAAGGTAATGCTGAATATTTAAAGGTAAAATTCACATAGTTTTTGATGTTACTTGTGAATCATTCATTCATTCATTCAAACCTTGATGAATACCTTCCATTTACCAGATACCATGAGATTCATGAGGGACATAAAATGGTCCCAAATACAATGTAACAATTCTGTAAAAGAGGCATGTATAGTACTGTATACATGCCTCTTTTACAGAATATATATATTTTGTATATATATATTTATATATATGTATATATAAATATATATTTGATTTTTTCTCTCTCATATGTATTTTCTCTCTGTACATATATACACATTATGACATATATATAAATTTTCTTTTTTCATGTGTATCATCTAATTTAATCCCTTTGATAGTCTTGCGAATTTAGTTTTATTAATTCTTGTGGTTGGAATGGAAACTCATACAGGATAGATAATCTCTCCTTAGGTCCCACAAGTTATAATTATGGGGCTGGTACTCAAACTCAGGTCCTGGTCTCTGAGGGAGGAGCCCATTCCCCTATATCATAAACTTTTCTTGGCACTGAAGTCCCACCAGTCTATAAGGTGCAGGGTTCCCAGGGGAAACATTCTGATAAATAGAGGTCAATGATGAGATCAGCACGCATTCCCCTGGAATGTAAACTCCATTGAGAGCATGTGCATTGTAGATGACATGGCAAGGGAATGGCCCGCACAAATGAAATGATTACAGGCATCTCTTTGATCTTTAATGGTAAGTTTAATTTTCTAAGTTGTTTTTCTCCAGCTTGCAAGCTAGGATCTGAGTCACACCACAATAAAGCAGTTGAAAGCACATTTTAGCTCAGACTTAAAGATCCTGAAAATAATCATAACAATTTTGAAAGCAAAAAGTGAATCATTTTTAGATATCACTTTATTCAAGTCATTTGCTGTAACTCCTTGTCATATATAATTAACTGACTCATCAATTCACCTTCTGACCCTCAGTAAATTTGAGAAACTTATAAAATATGTAATTCTCATTTGAAAGGTATATTGGACTGTATCCTCATGCCTATATCACTAGTACTTTGTCAAAACCTTGGGGGATGTGAGTTATCCGTTTCAAATCAATGGAGTAATTTTAGATAAAATTTACTTAATTTCTTCTGTTAGTTACCTATAACATGACAACAGTAATTGTAAATTTAATTCAGAATTTTTTTTTTTTTTTTGCGGTACGTGGGCCTCTCACTGTTGTGGCCTCTCCCGTTGCGGAGCACAGGCTCCGGACGTGCGGGCTCAGCGGCCGTGGCTCACGGGCTGAGCTGCTCTGCGGCATGTGGGATCTTCCTGGACCGGGGCACGAACCCGTGTCCCCTGCATCGGCAGGTGGACTCTCAACCACTGCGCCACCAGGGAAGCCCCGAATTTTAATTTAATTTACAAATGTGTTACAGAATCATAGAAATGGAATATTTTTCATACGTAAATATGAATTTTCTAGGTTTTCTATTCTGTTTTAGAGGGCTGTTTATTTCTGCTCTAGTAATACAAAACTACCCTAATCATTATAACTTTCTGCATTTTTAAGAACTGAGGTAAAATTAACATAACATAAAATTAATAATTTTAGGATATACAAATTAGCCATATTTAGTATATTCACTATATTGTGTAATTACAATCTCTATCTAACTCCAAAACATTTTCGTCACTCCAAAAGAAAATCCCATACCCATTAATAGGTCAGTCCCCAGGCCCCCTATCTCCAGACCCTGGAACTATCAATTTGCTTTCTGCCTCTATGGATTTACCTATTCTGTATATTTCATATACATGGAGTCATATAATAGGTGACCTTTGTGTCTGGCTTCTTTCACTTCACACATTGTTTTCAAGGTTCATCCATGTAGCATATGTCAATACTTCATTCCTTCTTATGGTTGAATAATATTCACTGTATGGCTGTACCACATTTGTTTATTCATTCATCAGTTGATGAACACTTGGATTGTTTCCACCATTTGGCTACTGTAAAGTGCTGCAATGAATAAAATATTGTTTAAAGGTTACTTATTTTTTATCTCTCACCCACTGCACCATTACCAACACTGGTCATATATACACAATATGAGTCTGATGACGGTACCTCATAAAAGAAGCTATTCCAATATTAGTCAGCAATAATTGTTGGATAACTTCTATATCTAGCCAAAAATTTGTGTTATCTAATTCCATTAAAATCACTTTAAAATGTATATGTAAATCACTCAAAGGAGAAACTGAAAAAACATGCTTAGGATGATGCTTAGAAGAAGCTGAAAAAAACATGCTTAGCTGCATATGATCATATTTAAAAAAACAATTTATCTAATATTTTTTAATTAACTAAAAAATGCTTTAACTCCTTTTTACTTTAAGGGGAAATCCTTAACTTATGCAGCTCTATGAACCTTGATTTCATTCACTTGGTAATTCCTAGAAATTTCTCCTCCTCAGACTATTCCCTGCATTCACAGGGATTTTTTATTTTTGATATTTTGCAAGAATTTTTGAAAGCTATCTTTTTACTTAGAGCTGAAAATTCTGAAGTATTCCCTTGAGGATTCAAATTTTGTTTGTGTGGAAAAAGAGGGGACCAGGAGGAAGGAACCAATTCTAATAGTATTGCAGAAAGGCTACTGTTTAATGCTCCTCTCCTCTAAAAATAAATGCAAACCCCAAAACTAGCAATTTTTTTGCACTTTACCCTTGAATGCATCACATCACATCCTATCAATCACTCATTGACATTATTTGTCATTCTAGAACATTTCATAGTATCACTTATGTCTGAGCCACTTCCCCTAATAAGGGTTTTAGATGGATATGGATAGGTAATAAATCGAAGTTTTACTCTCAGGTGAATTTACATTTTCTTGGCTATAGATAAGCAGTAACTGAAGTGAAAAGCTGTCTCTTCTTACCCCCTTTGGATGTAATGCCCCTGCAAATGTCTCTTTGCCAACTCTGTGCTATTGATGGTGTCATTAGCTCAGTCTCAATAGGGACAAAGCATTTTATACATGGAACAGAAATGCTTTTATACTGCTAGATGAGTTTTCTGGGATTTCAAACACTGCCAGTTTTATTAAAGATGGATGCCTACACAGTGTAGGAACATTCATTGAAGTTTATTCAAGGTACCCATTGTGAGAAGCTTGGTCTTTAAAAAATACCTTTATTTTCTTTTACTAGACTTCATTATGAAGGTTTCTTGCTTTATCTTCATTACTTTTCTAGGCTTGTCTATATTTGCACTTTGGCCAAAGCAAAAGATGAGTTCCAAGTTGTAAGCAAACGTCCAATAGGCAGGACTAAAATTATTCGCAAGATAGCCTTTTGGAAAATAGTCCTTCTATTACAGACTGTTTGTGTACCCCAAACTCATGTTGAAACCCTACCCTCCCTTCTCATGTCATGGTATTAGGAGGTAAGGCTGCTGGGAGGCAATTAGGATTAGATGAGGACATGAAGATAGAGCCCTCATGAATGGGATTAGCACACTTATAAGAGTCACGAAAGAGCTTGCTTCCCTTCTCTGCTCTCTACCATGTAAGAACACAAGAAGTTGGCTATCAACAACCCAGAAGATGGCTCTCACCAGAACCTGACCATGCTGGCTCCCTGGTCTCAGACTTTCAGCCTCCAGAACTGAGAAGAAATAAACTTCTGTTGTTTATAAGCCACCCAGCGTATAGTGCATTTGTCATAGTAGCCTGAATGGAGTAAGACTTTGCTTTCCACTTAGAGTGCCTTATTTTATGACTATTGTTGCTAAAACAAAAAGAATGTTCTTAATAAGCCATTCAGTGCATTTAAAGGGCAGTGTTATTTATCTATTTCTTCTCATGTTTGAAATTGTCTTATGTCTTCTTTGGTCAACATAAATCAGGTCAGTGTTCTGTGGCCTGGGTGTAGACATGATACACACCTCCTGTGGTACACACAGGATAAGGGTCTGTACATGATGCAGGATTCTAGAAAGGGATAAGTTGCTACAGATGTAAAATGAGATGAAGTGACTTGCCTGAGGTCTGGAGTACACCCAATGTCAATATTGGCAGAAGCAAAGTATCTACAGATCCCAAAGTAATGTTTTTTCACACAGTATTTTTGATGTAAAGGTGTAAAGAATTGCACAGGGGATGGCAGGGGCAGATGGCATCAATCTTGATATGATTCTCCACTTACATGACAGTGACTCCACCAAGAAATAAAGAGTGGTACTTGTTTTCCTATTAAAAATTGCATAAACTGCAACTTTTTAAATAGTCTAGTTTTTTCTTATAATCAAGTTCCTCTGTCTAATAATTGTAGAAAAGAAAGGTGAAGATGTACAGTAACTTTTATAAAATAAGCAGTGATAACAATTTGATAAATGTATTTTGGATTTCATTTAAGCATTATTCCGTTAGATAATATATAACAACAAGAAGAGTAGAATAAACCATCTAGTTTGAAAACTGTAGGAGAAAGAGACTTAGTTGGAAGCTTGTACATTAAATGAAAATATTGTACTAGAAGAGTTTGATTTTTGCATGCATGGTGGCAGGCAATTAATTTCTTGGCTTTGTTAACTCATGTTTTTCAATTCAAAGCTAAACATCTGGCATTTGAAAGAATACTTAAAAATGCAACTTATAGATAAGCCTATTTAGAATACAGTAAACTGAGGGCATCAGGTAAGTAGAGTTACGAAAAAATCTATGCTTGTAAACACCATGACTTCTTTCCCTGCCCTCAACTCTCTTCCCACCCCTAATGCATCTCTTAGGGGACTTATTTTTCAAGCAATCATTTAATGAGGGGTTACTATATGCCAGGTATTATACTAGATGATTTACACAGATTATTAGATTTAATTCTCAAAACAACCCTGTGAGTGAAGGTTAACTGGAACTGCTGTGAAACCTTTTTTGACGTGGAACTCACTCTGAATTGAGAACTCAAACCTGGCATATTTTGTTCCAGAATCCAAAAAGACCCACCAAGCATTGTGTCTTTTTCTTTGTGGTAAGTGAGAGGGTATAGCAAGTTTCTCTCACTTTCTAAGTGATATCCTGACATTTCCTAGACATGGACCTCTGAAACTTCTCCATTTTATCTTTCACCCTCTGATGTGCATGGGTCTTATTAAGGCATCTAGGGTTCTTCATTCCTGATCCTAAGCTGCATTTAATATAACACTGTCAATATAATAAACAATCCAGCATGACATTCTATGGCATATAAAGACTATAGGGACTCTATGATGAGAGAGGGCCTGAGGCAAAATGGTAAAGATACACTTTGTCTCGGAGAAGCTAACTACTTCTGATTATCTTTTTAAAAAGTGCGTTAAGCCAATAGTTGTATTCTAGTACTGAGGACTATAGAGATTTTTCCTTATATGGAACTGCAGATTAAGTTTTTGATAAGGCTCAGTCATTTTCCAAGACTTATCAAGCTTTGCACCAGCCAAACAGGCTGTTGAAATGGGCATATGGTATGAATCAATTCTCCTGCATTTAAAACATCTTTTGTTATGGACTTAATGTTTTCAGTTTACCCAGGCAGTGGTATCACTTTTAGATTGCTGTATTTTGAGGAGGGTGGGGAAGAAAGGGTGAGGGGAGGGGAAGTTTACTGAAAGCAGAGAGAATATCTATATGGAGAAGGGCCACTGGACAGAAGCTGTGACATTCAGAGGAGACGGAGCCAACTCCTGGCCTCCAGCAAGGAGGGACCTAGGAAAAAAACACAAATGCCCTGAACTCATCTTTCTCTACCCTCCCAAATGTGCTGATGCCTCCTATTGGCCAAACCAACCAGAAGCCAGAGGGGGCTGCAGCTATCAGTGCGTGCCACAGAGATCAGCCTCTGGGAGAACAAGCAGAATAAATAAGGATGAGAGTATGATGGGTGGGAATACTGATTACTGAAAATAGCCAAAATACAGGCCTTTCACAGTTTAAGTACATTGCTGCTAGTTGGGAGAGGGAAATGAACAAAGCTGTAAAATTATAAAGTTTACAGCATCTTACACATTTCTTTCAAGCATGAATCTTGGTCTACATTTTACTGACTCTTTTCTTGCCTGTCACTGGAAGCTCAGTTAACTTCTGTGCCCAGTTCTGAATTCCTGTACTTGGGATCACCCTTTCCATCCTTCTTTGTTTAAAGCTGGTCATTTGAACCGCTTCCTACAGAACGGCTACATTTTCAAGCATCTAGATCTGAAGATGCAAAATAAGTAAATTAAAAAAAATGCTTTGATTTCCAGGATCTTATTGGCTGGATAAACATCATTCCGCCGAAGCTCTTCTCCATTAAAAATCTGCTCATATCTGTGTCTTTTCTCTCAGGGATTGACTAGGGATTATTTCTCTTCTCTCCTTTGGTTGGATGAAAGTATTTGGGGATGACACTTGCAAGTACCTTATGCCTTTCCTAGCTATTTCTTAAAATAACTATATTTGCTTGTTATTATTTTCTGTGTCATGTAATCAAATATTTACCTTCTCCATAGCAGCAATAACTGTTCTCAAAGCCATTTACTTGCTTCTACAATAGAGTTCTTTTGACTAATTCTTTTTTTTTAATGTCCAAAAATGTGCGTTTTACATTACATGTTGGAGGGAGCTGGTGCCAACCAAGTGGCTGTGGAATGGAGAAGTTTTTGTTCTTTTTTGTTCAATCTTGTGTTTCTGGGTGGGGTTTTGAGCTCATAGATTGTGAAATAGCAAAATCATATATGTGGAATCTAATGTACAATTATTTCTAAATCATAAATAAGCTGTAAGTAGTAAATTGATATTCCAAGTATTTTAAGACACAACAAAGCAATACCTCTTTAATTTTCCACTTCAGAGAACGCTCCTCACCAATCAAACGTTGTTTGCCTCACATTGAATTCTAAATAATGCAGGGGAATTGACATTCCAGAAGAAAGATACTCCTAAGACTGACAAGAATCCTCATTCCTTTCTGAATTTATATAGGCTAGAGTTTGAGTTTAACAACTATAGGAAAATTTAAAGGGAATAATTTAAAACTTAGAACATGTATTTTCTCTTACATTGGTTAAAGGGCTTTGGACTACAAAAAAAAAAGGAAAACAGAATGAAATCACCCATGATAAAACATCTGGTTGAGTTTTGCTGTTTCTTTATATTTTAAGCATTCCAGCTTTCCAAATTTGAATGAATAATATTTAAGTGGGATAATTGTTACTGTTCATAATGCTTATCTTTCAGAAGAGAACATTGCATTGTTTGTGGAACCTTAGTACTGTGGGAAATTATTGTTTTTCATTCAGTTTACTTGCTCAAACTTTTTGGTGAACATTGCATACCCTAGCAGAAATGGTGTGGTTTAGAAAGTAGATATTCTAGCTCTCAGTGACTCAAACTCTCTACTCAACCAAACCCAGGGTGAAAATGTCTGTTGGAACACAGAACTCCTTGTCCAGTAAGTGCACCCCTTAAAGAAAGGAATTTGGGCAGAGTCTGGTAGAAGCATAAATGAAGCACAGAGTTTAGTTATATTAGGATGAGCTCCCACAGGAGTTAAATGCTTGCTTATCCCCCAGGGGAAACTACAACTATTAAAGACAAAATTTAGGGCTGTTTTTAAGTGAAGAAGAATATTCTTGTTTGATTTTATTACATGCAGATTTTGCTTTTACAAAATGTGGAATAGATGGAAAAATTCAATTACCATCGTAGCAGTTTTTGTGTATCTATTCCATTTGAAAGATAATGGAGCATTTTTAAAGAATTTTTATTATGTCAAATTTTAATTGTATAAAAAGTAAGAGAATAGTATAATGAAATCCCATTACTCATCATCAAGCTTTAAAAATCTTGAGCACAGAATTAGTATTTTCTATCATAATTTCAGAAAACTTGAGAATTATAAAGTCTACAAGACATCAGCCCAATATTATGACAGTATTTTGCAGATGTGGTGGTTGAGAGCTAAAGAAGGTGAGCGAGAGCCGTGTAGGGTGCCTAGGTCCATTCCTGGAAAGTGGTAGGTCACCACTACTATTGGTAGTAGAGAAACTTCAGCTTTGGTGAAAAATCTTTATCAGAAGTAGAAGAGCTTAGGGCAATGGTTGAGAAGCACGGATGTCTAAACCCCCCAAAGAAGGTGGAAACATTAACAATTAGAACTACCAGCTCTCAGAGGGGCAATCTGAAGTGGACAGTGTGCAGCCAAATCCCCAAATCCAACAGTTCTGTAAGCAGAATGTCCCCAACAGGCTGACACTCAGGACTGGAAGTCCTAAGAGCCAACTACTCTGTGGTAGAATTATGGGTAGAGAAGAGCTGATGCAGTGAGTGACAGATACTGAGGGGGATTATGCAGCCAATTACAGGGGGGAAAGAAAAGAGAGGCAGAAGCTAAGATCAGAATCAGAGATAAATTTTGATTGCCCTCCCACGTGTTTGTTTGTTTTAACATCTTTATCGGAGTATAATTGCTTTACAATGGTGTGTTAGTTTCTGCTTTATAACAGTGAATCGGCTTTACATATACATATATCCCCATATCTCCTCCCTCTTGAGCCACGTGCTTTTTTTTTTTTTTTTTTTTTTCCTTGCGTTATGCGGGCCTCTCACTGTTGTGGCCTCTCCCATTTGCGGAGCACAGGCTCCGGACGCGCAGGCTCAGTGGCCATGGCTCACGGGCCCAGCCGCTCCGCGGCATGTGGGATCTTCCCGAAACGGGGCACGAACCCGCGTCTCCTGCATCGGCAGGCGGACTCTCAAGCACTGCGCCACCAGGGAAGCCCGAGCCACGTGCTTTTTAAAAATGCTAACTAAAAGAATTTTGGACTTTGATGATTACTTCTTTGTTTATGCATGAATTCTTTATGTAAGTGTCAAGTGGTGGTGCAACTTCTTGTACTTTAGAAACATCTGGAAGCCAGTACTTGTGCTTGTGTAGAATCTTCACTGAGATTTTTTTCCAGGACAGGGCCTAAGTTTCCAATAAGCAGGGCTTGCCTGAAACTCTGACATGCACGTGCCTACTTTTAATCAAGTGTACTAGAATCGTTTATCCACCGACTTCCTTTGAAGATAAAATGAGACAATAAAGTTTTATGTTTCTGTTATAGAAACTCCCAGTCTTTTAAAATATTACTTTTCTCTCCAGTTTTTTCCTCTGAAAGTACTAATTAGGTAATAATCTCTTTGGCATGTCTTCAAATTGTCTTCTTCAAATTATAAAAAATGGATCACTTTTGGCCATTTTCTAATTTCACAAATGAAAAACATAATATTTTAAAAATAATATTACCCTATAAAGCAAAATATCTTAAAATCTGGCCAAATATTTTGCTTATTTCTTCTATCTTAACACGTGTGTTTTAAAAAATCTCAAATCCTGGGCTTCCCTGGTGGCGCAGTGGTTGAGAGTCCGCCTGCCGATGCAGGGGACACGGGTTCCTGCCCCGGTCCGGGAGGATCCCACATGCCACGGAGCAGCTGGGCCTGTGAGCCACGGCCGCTGAGCCGGCGCGGCTGGAGCCTGTGCTCCGCAACGGGAGAGGCCACAACAGTGAGAGGCCCACGTACCGCAAAAAAAAAAAAAAAAATCTCAAATCCTGGGCTTCCCTGGTGGCGCAGTGGTTGAGAGTCCGCCTGCCGATGCAGGGGACACGGGTTCCTGCCCCGGTCCGGGAGGATCCCACATGCCACGGAGCAGCTGGGCCTGTGAGCCACGGCCGCTGAGCCGGCGCGGCTGGAGCCTGTGCTCCGCAACGGGAGAGGCCACAACAGTGAGAGGCCCACGTACCGCAAAAAAAAAAAAAAAAATCTCAAATCCTGGGCTTCCCTGGTGGCGCAGTGGTTGAGAGTCCGCCTGCCGATGCAGGGGACACGGGTTCCTGCCCCGGTCCGGGAGGATCCCACATGCCACGGAGCAGCTGGGCCTGTGAGCCACGGCCGCTGAGCCGGCGCGGCTGGAGCCTGTGCTCCGCAACGGGAGAGGCCACAACAGTGAGAGGCCCACGTACCGCAAAAAAAAAAAAAAAAATCTCAAATCCTGGGCTTCCCTGGTGGCGCAGTGGTTGAGAGTCCGCCTGCCGATGCAGGGGACACGGGTTCCTGCCCCGGTCCGGGAGGATCCCACATGCCACGGAGCAGCTGGGCCTGTGAGCCACGGCCGCTGAGCCGGCGCGGCTGGAGCCTGTGCTCCGCAACGGGAGAGGCCACAACAGTGAGAGGCCCACGTACCGCAAAAAAAAAAAAAAAAATCTCAAATCCTGGGCTTCCCTGGTGGCGCAGTGGTTGAGAGTCCGCCTGCCGATGCAGGGGACACGGGTTCCTGCCCCGGTCCGGGAGGATCCCACATGCCACGGAGCAGCTGGGCCTGTGAGCCACGGCCGCTGAGCCGGCGCGGCTGGAGCCTGTGCTCCGCAACGGGAGAGGCCACAACAGTGAGAGGCCCACGTACCGCAAAAAAAAAAAAAAAAATCTCAAATCCTGGGCTTCCCTGGTGGCGCAGTGGTTGAGAGTCCGCCTGCCGATGCAGGGGACACGGGTTCCTGCCCCGGTCCGGGAGGATCCCACATGCCACGGAGCAGCTGGGCCTGTGAGCCACGGCCGCTGAGCCGGCGCGGCTGGAGCCTGTGCTCCGCAACGGGAGAGGCCACAACAGTGAGAGGCCCACGTACCGCAAAAAAAAAAAAAAAAATCTCAAATCCTGGGCTTCCCTGGTGGCGCAGTGGTTGAGAGTCCGCCTGCCGATGCAGGGGACACGGGTTCCTGCCCCGGTCCGGGAGGATCCCACATGCCACGGAGCAGCTGGGCCTGTGAGCCACGGCCGCTGAGCCGGCGCGGCTGGAGCCTGTGCTCCGCAACGGGAGAGGCCACAACAGTGAGAGGCCCACGTACCGCAAAAAAAAAAAAAAAAAAAAATCTCAAATCCTGTTGTAGTCCCTGGGTGTACATAAAGAATGCTGAATTTAGGCTACTGTTTGGTCAACTGGTAGGAAACATCTTTCTATTAATACAGTTTGTTGTTTTAGAAATTCAAACAAGCATATAAGCAATATCTCATTCAAAACTGAGTCTTTCGCAGTTTAGGAGTAAGTTAAATCAGACAACAGAATTTTTATGAGAATCAAAGTGTCTAAAGTGAGACTGGAACACTTACCAAAGAAAAGAAGTTTATTTTTTTTTCTTTCTATAGTTCAATAGTTCAAAAAATATGTGAAGCAATCAGCAATCATTAGCATATTTTTTCTGGCATAGTTTTTCTGATTAGTCCACTCTAATTGAAGAGTAACCTTAGGGAATAGCTCACAAGGTGTTAAATTTGATTGGAGAAGAGCCACACATGGATCAGGGGACATGGATTCTATCAGTGTGGTTTAGCTGTACATTGCTCGGTGGCATCTGATGGGGCAGCCACGGAGAAACACAAGTGGGTTGGGGATAGTAAGGGAAGGTCAAAGACAGGAAGTACATGTATGGTGCACAGATAGGCTTCACTTAATTTGCATTTGTGCCTTTGGCTGATTTCATTAGGATAGTAACATTTCCATGTTTTCCTCTGTTCCTTGATTTGCTATTCAACAATGCTTATAATCAAGACTTTGATTCTAATGCCTGTCTAAACCTATTCTCTAAGTTTAAGTACTTTGTCATTTGTCCTTACCTTAGAGGAACTGACAAACTATACATTGTCACACTTAAAATCTTGGCTTTGTATTCTTTTGATCAAATATACCCACTTTTCTTACTCAACCTCATACCAAGACTGAATTAAAATTTTTTAAAAAGATTTCTTTTGGTTACTGAACGATTCCCTAATAAGTATTGGTGTTGAGGACAGAAAGCAAATTACCTCACTATTTCTGTTTATTTTACTGCTCTGTATCCAATGCAGGATGCTTATTCATTCAGCTACAGTAGGCCAAAAAAGAAGGGTAGTTCCAGCTGTGAAAAACTGATAATCTGAGCTTTTCTTGGACTAGAGGCTGATGAGTGAATGAAGATAAATATATCTGAATATTTATGAACACTATATATTCTAGATTTTGACAGTTTGATTTCACTCTCGCTTAGCTCTTTCCAAGTGACCAAGTAACCACTTGATGTATTAGAGCATTTTTTAAAAGGGGAGGGGGGAGACACTCAGAGTACCTTTTTTAAAAATCACAGCATATGCCACCTTCATATGTCTTCCTCTTCTTCCCCCCCCCAGGTTACAAATATTCATCAGTCATTTCTACCTTTACCAATTAAACACTGATGAATTGAATGCCATTGATTACAAAGTGGTACACTGAAATACTATAATGTTAGATTGCATATCATTTACAAATATCTTGATTACTTAAAAACTCAACTCTTCAAATATTCAGAACAAAACTACTGTGTTTTTACATTGATAAATTTCTAAACATGTCATATTCTTAGAAAATAACTAATAGACTTGGAAAGTATATCATTATTGTCTATGTCTCTCTCTCTCTAACTTGCTTCCTCTATTTGTATTTGTGTAAATATGTATAAAAATGTCTATAATATATACTAAGTATATTTAAAGTGTTATAAATATATTGTCACAAGAAAATATAAAGGTTTGTTTATGATCTCAAAACAAAAATGCATTAAATGTTTGAAGTGTGTTTTAACATATGTGTGAATTCGTTGAAACCAGAGGTGAAGAGGACTTTGCAGTGTAGTAGAATCAGTTCTGGTCTTTCTTTGTCTAAGTAAAGTGTACTGTTTCTATGGAAATTGCTTTTGGGGAAAACAGTAACTACTATTTTAAGTATTAAGATACCTATGGTATCATAAAGTCAATAGAATGATTTACTGTTTAATGATAGAAACACTCTTAACATTTAAAACATATTGTACATTTTGAGCACAGCACATATTTTATAGCTTAAAACTAAATTTCAAGGAGTTTCTTTTGTTATTAAATGAATGGTAAACTCAGTGCCCCTCCAAACATCTACTATATATTGCTTTTAAGAAAAACATTTTTAAAATTGTGTGTAATATTTGGTAGTACATTGTGGAAAAAAGTCCCTTTGACCAAAATTGGTCAGATTGGCCTGGATGGTAACGCCATAAAAGAAACAAGACAAAACAAAACTACATTACCACAAAAAATAGAGACAATTTTTGTTGGAATAATTTTTACAGGTGATTTTTTAACAGATTAAATATGACATAGATGTTTTCATGTAATTAAATTGCATAACATTTTCTTTCATTTAGCCAAACATTACCTATTCTCTGCTAAATTAATATGACCCATTACATTCATGATGTACTGCAGAAATGCTCACTCAATTTCAGCATCTTCTGTAGCACTTGTTGGAAAATATAGTAACTGTCTTCTTCAAAGTCAATGCAACTGTATCTTTGCAGCCCTGCCCAGAGCTTTTTGTAGATCATCTTGCTGTTTTGCGTAGTACAATGATTATGTTCTCATTTGTCTGGATTAGCCATTGCTCCACACCGCACTTGAGCAGATGGATTCTGGAAAGCAATGGGCAGAGGTGGCAGTCTTTTCTTTTCAGATGTTTATGCCTCAAGGCATGTCCAGATTTGAAAAAGTTAAGAGGATTGGTGTTAGCTGGCTGAGAAAACAAGGAAAGGTTTGTTAACCAAAAGTTGAAGGAGCCTTCCTTCCTTGGTCTTCTGCCAGCTTTGGGCTTGTAACAAATCATTTTAAGACTACCTTGGCACCTTTAAGATATATTAACAATATATCAGGCATTCCTTTCATCCTCCTTGTTTACTTTCTCCTTTCTCTATTCCTTTCTCTCCTTTGTCAGTAATGGGTTTGGGGAAGGGCTCTGTCAAATTTCAGGAAGTGTTGCCTCACTCAGAATAAAACTGATGTCAAGGAGTGGTGTCAGTGGAGATTTTCAGTTAAAAGGCTTCAAGCAGGGGCTTCCCTGGTGGCGCGGTGGTTGGGAGTCCGCCTGCCGATGCGGAGGACACGGGTTCGTGCCTGGGTCCGGGAGGATCCCGCATGCTGCGGAGCGGCTGGGCCCGTGAGCCATGGCCGCTGGGCCTGCGCGTCCGGAGCCTGTGCTCCGCAACGGGGGAGGCCGCGGCGGTGAGAGGCCCGCATACCGCAAAAAAAAAAAAAGGCTTCAAGCAAAGCTCTATATTAAGGCAAGGGATACAATGTGAATGCTGATGTCACATATGGTAACAATCCTTTGACTTAAAGCATATCATCTTTTTTTGCTGAAGTAATATTTTTTTTGTCTTTCCTAAAGTAATTCTTTTTGAACCACATGAGTTAGCAAGGTATTACACCAAAATAAACCACAAATCAAAACTAAAGCAAAACCCCCCAAAATTATGTTAATCACTTACCTTCAAGAATCTTACATTGTAATAATATTTAAGGGAACTCTAAAAGTCTCCTTGATTTCTGAGTTGCAAGCTCTATTTTCTAGATTTGTGCCTACTGATAATTTAAAGTTGATAGTTAGATCCTGTCTCCTGCTATCTATATTTTATCTTATATGGTACAAAAACATATTTATGAGTTATTTAAACAGTGTATTATATAAAAATAAATCTGTGTGTATTAGAAAATATTGAATATAAAGAATAATACATTAATTATTCAGGGTGTCCCAATCCAGAGAGGCTTCAAAATAAGAAAACTAAAACAAAATGAAAGAGAGAGAATTTTCAAATAAATATAGACAAAAATATCCCAGATGTGAAGAGAGACAAAAAATTTTTAGGTTAAAGGGGCTTGGCTGGTATCAGGCAGGATTAATGATAAGACCTACACACAAAGATATCCTGATGAAGTTTCAGAATTCTAAACCTAAACAGAGAATCCTAAAAGAGAGAAACAGATAACCCACAAAAAAAAAAAAAAAAAAATCAACAATCTGACAAATCAACAATTGTAGCAGGAGCTCTGAACATATTTCTCTGGACTCTGGCTTCTTCCCCATGTTTATATCTGCTTTCTGAATTTCAGAAATTAGTTACTATTATCATATCTGTTGATAACCCCAATGCTTATCTTTTATTTTCTTCACTATTGGGGTGAAGAAAATAGAAGACATTTGAAAATTAGTTTTCTGCCATATAATATTCTCTCAAGAGGGAAGAAGTCCACTATCCTGACCTAAAATTTAGAATCTTTAGATTCCTTAATCAAAATGTCTTCATTTAACTTAAGTAGATTTGTGATTGCTGTCTGGCCAGGACTTATATTGTCACCTGCCCTTTGTATTTTTGTGTCACTCAGCTGCCTGATTTCAATATTTTGCTTCAGAAGATGATGATTATCTTTCTGAATGGTACAGATTTCAGTGCTCACGATATTGATGTTTTTACCTTGGTAAATATTTCTTAATATGGTGACAGTGCTCTTCTGACTCATAATAAAATTTTAAAATATAAAAAAAAGATTAAAGGCTATTACTGCACATAATAACTATAAAATTGAACATGCTGTAGTGCTATTGATGCTTTTGAGCATGGAGGTTGCAGTCCAGTCACAGTGATGGGTAAGGCTGGTTGTCACAAATCTGTTTCTCAGCACTGAACTTTATCCCACTTAAATTGTCCAAAGAAATTCCAGAACATATAACAAAACGTCTCCTCTCCATTTTTATGTGAAATGAAAGAAAAATACTGCAGTAAGGATTTTGCTGACAAGTACACTGGAGGATCAACTACTATTTAGTTTTTATTCTGTTATATTAACAATGAAACAAAGCCTTAGACAAACACTGATTCACTAGTTATTACATAATTTTTTGACAAGAAGTTATATTATGAAAGCTCCCTTCTCCGAAGTAGGTATTTTCTTAGGAGTCTTTAAGATGTTTAAGTCTCTCTTCACATATTAGCTACTCTATAAATACTAAATGCTTTCTATAACAGTGCCATGTGAAGTTCTTTATCAAAAGCCTCACAACAACCCTAAAATGAATGTTCAATCATTATACCCTTCTTTCAGATGAGGAAATGGTAGCTTACAGAGATTAAGTAGCAGGGACAGGGTACTAACCCAGGCCCAACTATCTGTGATCCTGCTGTGCTCTGCTCCCTCTTTTAAATGAAGGTATTGCCTGTTTTACATGTCTGATTAGGAACCCTCTCAGAGGGATTATTGTTGAAGAGCTCTAAAGAAGTTGCTAAGAACTTTGATAAGAATCTCATGTACATTTCATTTCATATATAACTGTGTTCATGAACCATGTTAACCTAAAAAAAATGGACTGCCAGATATTTCTCCAGCAAAAATGGGTTTATGCAGGATCAGCAGAGAATTGCAGTTTGGGGTCTGCAGCCATGTTGAGCCACATGCAAGTTCCCACACGGGAAGGGAAGGAGAACACTTTTATAGAGGGGAAAAGGGACTTGAGAGGGCTATAGTAAACAACGAGTCTATGGCTTTTCATTGGCTGAGTCCTTGCCAGGAAAGAAGAGGCGTCTTTTTTCCTCCTGTTGGGCTCTGCTATCCTTATAGGGCATGCAAGTTCTCCCAACCCTATTTGACTGAGATTTCTGTTTATTAATTTCTTACAACCATTATGCAGGTTCAAGTCTCTTTTTGAAATCCTCTGTCTTTGTTTCTGTACAACCTCAAAACAGTTGCCAAATCTTGCTGTTTAATATCCGTCTTCTCTACAAGGTAAGCTTTTGTCTTGTGAAGCAAGCACCATTTTGGTCTAATGATATTTCTTGTGTCTAGGAAAGTGTTTACTTAGAGGAGTTACTCAATAAACATTTGTTAGTGCAATGATAATTTTCTTACCTGTTTCCCCTTTTCAACTCCTACTGTCACCAAAGATGAAGATAGAGTCTTCAAAACTTTTCACCTGGGCTTTTAAGTACAGTCACCTTCTCTTGGTTGACCTTTCAGTCTTCAGCCTCTTTCTGTTTCTCAAACCTGCCAAGCACATTGCTGCCCCAGGGCCTTTGCACTCACTGTTCACTTGGTAGAAACAATCTTCTCCCAGGGGGCCATGTTGCTTGCTCCCATACCTCTCTTGGGTCTCTGCTCAAATGTCCTCCTATTAGTGAGAATGCCTATTTAAAATAGCAGCCCCTCTCCACCCATGGCTGGGTATCTGATTATTGAAATTTCATCCCGCTGTTTAAGGTTCAGCTTAATTCCTTAGGAATAGCTCAGGGTGAAGCCAGTGGGGTGGTAGTGCATACAATCACAGAGGTAGGGGGTCAGATGTCAAAGGCCTGAGAGACAATTTTGAGAACTATAACTTTTGCTATGAATGAGAGAAGGAGTTATTGAAGGGGAGAAATGAACAGGGAGATCAATTAGAAGGATATTTACTACTCTAGGTGAGAGAGACAGACAGACAGAAAGAATGGTGTCTTGGAACCAGGTGTTACAGAGGAAGATATGGATAATATATGCCAACGAAATAGATGTAGAGTGTGAGACAAAGAGAGGAGTCTAGAAGACCTTAAGGATTATGGCCTGAGAAATTGGAATGGTGGAATTTTTATTTACTAAGTCGAGAAAAACTTTGGGGGAACAGTTTTTAATGGGATGACAAAGATTTCAATTTAGCACATGTCAAGTTTGAGAAAATATTTGATATTTAAGTAAAAGGTGATAAATAACCAAATAGAGGGGTGAAGTAGACAGTTGCATGTAAAATTCTGGCATTTAAGGAATAAATCCAGCCTTGGGATATGAGTGTATAAGTTGTCAGCGTGTGTGTGGTGAGGCTGGGAGAGATCACTAAGAAGTGAGGGCAAATAGAGAAGAGGTTCAGGCTGAGCCCTAGGACACTTCAGCCCTTAGATGAGGAGAAACCAGCAAAGGAGACTGGGAGAAAGCAGTCAATGTGATGGTAAGAGAACAAGTAGAGTGGGCTGTCTCAGAAGACAAAAGAAGGTGTTTCAAGGAGGAAGGAGAGATCAGCTGGCTCTGTACTTCTGATGAGTCATATAAGGTTTGGACTGAGAAATGACTAGTAGAATGAGAAACATAGAGGTCATGTCCAGCCTTTAAAAGAGTTCTGGTGTAGGCGAAAATATCCGGTGTTCAAAGGAGGGGATAGGATGTAACCCAAGTAAAGAAAATATGTGCAAAGAGGACGGGAGTGTGAGGCAGATTTTGGAGAAAACAAGTAGTTCACTTTCTAAATGAGAATTAATGGGTAGTTCCTGGCCATCAAAGACTCATTACCTGGCATAGGTATGGGATGCATCTATGTATGCATATATTTATGTGTGTGGTTGTATGAATATGGACCATTCAAAGTTTAAGAGCAGGACAGTATCACATACAAAATTATGCTTTAAAAATATTATGGTGGGGGCTTCCCTGGTGGCGCAGTGGTTGAGAGTCCGCCTGCTGATGCAGGGGACACGGGTTCGCACCCCAGTCCGGGAAGATCCCACATGCCACGGAGCGGCTGGGCCCGTGAGCCATGGCTGCTGAGCCTGCACATCCGGAGCCTGTGCTCCACAACGGGAGAGGCCACAACAGTGAGAGGCCCACGTACCGCAAAAAAAAAAAAAAAAAAATATTATGGTGGCATCAGTATAAGCAATGAATTTAGGAGACATAATGATTTCTCTAAGGGAATAGTGAACTGAATTAAAAAAATAAAGCTAAATTCATCTTCACCTTTGTCATTGTTTCTTTAGATTTTTATTCAAACAAGCAGAGTTGACACAAAACAGTCTTGAGAAATGTGGGTAGTGAAATAACAATTGAAAATACATGGTTTAAGCATGAAATTTAAAAATATCAGATTACAGACTTAGATTTACTGTTGTGTGTTTTATAAAATCTCAAAAATATATAGAAAACATTCATTTTGAAATTCTTGAGAAAAGTGTACTTCATAATCTATGGCAAAGATGTTTACTAGTTCATCTAATATAAAAGTAAATATTTAACTACAAAAATGTTTCATATGTGGGCTGGTGAAATTGCTATGAAGTATTCACTCCTTAAAATATATTTATGTTTGTATTTTCATGGTCCATACAGCACTAATGTAAAACAGATTTTTAACAGTACTTGTACATTTGACAGAGCTGTCATGGAGCTAATGTAATAATCCTGTATCCATATATGATCAGTGATGTAACCATTTCACGTATATATTAATGCTTAGTAACTTATACCCAGAAACTGGTGATATTATAAACTGATTTTCCAGAATCATAATATAGTGATTGGAACATTGGATTAACTGTCAGGTAAATTAGACCTGGTTAGCAACTCTGGATCTGTTTCATCATCTCAGAAAAACAGTATTTACTTTGTCTGCTTTTTAAGGTGGAAGGAAGGATCAAAGAAAAAATAAGATACATCCTCTTCCAGTGCATCATTAATGTTTATTAATATTTTAATACTATTTTATATTAATAAAGTAGAAATTAATTTTAAGTTTAATTTATATTATTTCTCAGTTTGTAAATTGTACCAAGAACCTGTATATTAAAGTGAGTGTATATGTGTGTGTGTTTAAAAAAGAAACATTAGTGGAACAAGAAAGAATATTTTGGTATCTTATTTTTATTTGTTTCAGCAGATGTATTCGATTTTAAAATAGTAATATGAAACACGAATTGAGCTGCTGAAATATTTTATAAACTATCTTATTACAACCAAATCCAGAGATCAGGTGTCACTTAGCTTTAGAAAACAAGCTTCATTTATTAAAAGAAAAACAATCTTTCTTTCATATGACTAATGATAAGTATATGTTAGTTTTCCTCATTTGTTTGCTAGATTTCTTTTCCCACCCTATATGTGATGACTTAAATTCTGTAATTTCTGCCACATTTGGGTCCAGATCTTCACTCCCTCACAATGTTGGAATGCCTATTGTTTGCGTGCTAATCTGTCTCACGCATTCCTTCTTTCTCCTGTGCTTGAGCTCCATTTGTTCTTGATTCATATTATACAATTTGAAGAAAATCAGTTTTCAATTTGGCCCACTACAATACGCACATATCCTTAGCACACTCTAGACACACTGGAAGAGAATTTATCATTTTGGCCCCTGATGGGTGCTCTTTCCCAAGAAGGCTTATGAATACATTTATTTTACAAAGAAAAAGTAATAAAAAAGGCAGTCTACCTTTAGGAAGAAATAAAGTACAGGTTGCTTGTTGGTGTCACCCCAACTTTCTATGGATCTCTTGCATTTTCTGCATGCCTTGTGAGTCTTAGAAGATAGGTATGTTTACTGCTATGGTATGTTTACTGCTCATTATAAAGGCAGGTATGTTTACTGCTCATTATAAAAGGTTCAGGTTTCCTGAACTAAAGGTTTCTTTCCTATAATGCAAACCACTGCATATGCAGGTGTCACCTAGTCCTACTTTCATCACCCTGTGGAAACTGGGGGCTTAAGGAAGCTACACAAATATGCAGGCTACTTGTTGCATGCTATAGACTGTATGTTTGTGTCCCTCTAAAATTCATATGTTGAACTTAATCCCCAATGTGATGGCTATTTGGAGGTGGGGCCTTTGAGAGGTGACTCCATCCTCATGAATGGGATTAGTGCCCTTATAAAAAAGACCCTTTTATAGAGAAAGAAAAAGAGCTCCCTTGCTCCTTCTTCCATGTGAGGACACAGAGAGAAGATGGCCACCTATGAAATAGGAAGTGAGTCTTCACCAGGCACTGAATCAGCCTTGATCTTGAACTTTCTAGCTTCCATAAGTGTAAGAAATACGTTTCTGTTGTTTATAAGCCTCGCAGTCTATGGTATTTTTGTTATAGCAGCCTGAACAAACTAAGATATTGTGCTATGAGTGATAAAACTATCTCTCAAACTGTGGCAAGCTAAATAGTTAACTTTCAAGTAAGATAGAATCTAATGACCTTCAGAGATTTTGACAGTTTTGGTGATGAAGATGGGCTGCTGATAGAGACAGCCGGCTTTCTGGAAGAAGGATGAAGGCCATGTGGGCCAATTAATGAGATCTGAGAGAACTCCATAGGTATCAGTAGCAAATGTCTTGTCCAAGTTGAATGGTCAACTGGGTAATAAAAGATCCTCTACTTTATTGACTGTTAATGAGGAGGAATTGGGGAAGTTGACTACAGACTAAAGCATGTCTTGATTGTTCTTAATTCCCCTCTAGGTGGGAAGAATTCTTTATCAATATGGGGAACAGTCTCAGTTCTGCAGTTCAAAGATTCTTCATGGGTAGCCAGAAGGTTCTTCCCCTGTGATGGTTAATTTTATATGTCAACCTATCTAGGCCCGCATACCCAGTTTTGGGTCAACTACCAGTCCAGATGTTGTTGTGAAGGTATGTTTTCAGATGTGATTAACATTTATATTAGTAGACTTTGAGTACAGCAGATTACCCTCTATAATATGGGTGGGCCTCATCCAACCAGTTGAAGGCCTTAAGGGAAAAGACTGAGGTCACCCAGGGAAGAAAAAAATTGGTCTCTGAATGCTGTTGGATTCAAGACTGTAACATCATCTCTTCCATGGATCTCTACCCTCCTAACCTGCCTTGCAAATTTAAGACTTGCTATGTTCCACAAACATGTGAGCCAATCCTTTTTTTTTTTTTAAACATATTTATAGGAGTATAATTGCTTTACAATGGTGTGTTAGTTTTTGCTTTATAACAGAGTGAATCAGCTATACATATAGGTATATCCCCATATCTCTTCCCACTAGCTATTTTACATTTGGTAGTGTATATATGTCCATGCCACTCTCTCACTTCATCCCAGCTTACCCTTCCCCCTCCCTGTATCCTCAAGTCTGTTCTCTACGACTGCATCTTTATTCCTGTCCTGCTGCTAGGTTCTTCAGAACCATTTTTTTAAAACATCTTTATCGGAGTATAATTGCTTTACAATGGTGTGTTAGTTTCTGCTTTATAACAAAGTGAATCAGCTATACATATACATATATCCCCATATCCCCTCCCTCTTGCATCTCCCTCCCACTCTCCCTATCCCACCCCTCTAGGTGGTCACAAAGCACCGAGCTGGTCTCCCTGTGCTATGCAGCTGCTTCCCACTAGCTATCTATTTTATGTTTGGTAGTGTATATATGTCCATGCCATTCTCTCGCTTTGTCACAGCTTACCCTTCCCCCTCCCCATATCCTCAAGTCCATTCTCTAGTAGGTCTGTGTCTTTATTCCCATCTTACCCCTAGGTTCTTCATGACCTTTTTTGTTTTTCTCCTTAGATTCCATATATATGTGTTAGCATATGGTATTTGTTTTTCTCTTTCTGACTTACTTCACTCTGTATGACAGACTCTGGGTCCGTCCACCTCACTACAAATAACTCAATTTTGTTTCTCTTTATGGCTGAGTAATATTCCATTGTATATATGTGCCACATCTTCTTTGTCCATTCATCTGTCGATGGACACCTAGGTTGTTTCCACGTCCTGGCTATTGTAAATAGAGCTGCAATGAACATTGTGGTACATGACTCTTTTTGAATTATGGTTTTCTCAGGGTATATGCCCAATAGTGGGATTGCTGGGTCGTATGGTAGTTCTATTTTCAGTTTTTTGAGGAATCTCCATAGTGGCTGTATCAATTTACATTCCCACCAGCAGTGCAAGAGGGTTCCCTTTCCTCCACACCCTCTCCAGCATTTATTGTTTGTAGATATTTTGATCATGGCCATTCTGACCGGTGTGAGGTGATATCTCGCTGTAGTTTTGATTTGCATTTCTCTAATGATTAGTGATGTTGAGCATCCTTTCATGTGTTTGTTGGCAATCTGTATGTCTTCTTTGGAGAAATGTCTATTTAGGTCTTCCGCCCATTTTTGGATTGGGTTGTTTGTTATTTTGATATTGAGCTGCATGAGCTGCTTATAAATTTTGGAGATTAATCCTTTGACAGTTTCTTCATTTGCAAATATTTTCTCCCATTCTGAGGGTTGTCCTTTCATCTTGTTTATGGTTTCCGTTGCTGTGCAAAAGCTTTGAAGTTTCATTAGGTCCCATTTGTTTATTTTTGTTTTTATTTCCATTTCTCTAGGAGGTGGGTCAAAAAGGATCTTGCTGTGATCTATGTCATAGAGTGTTCTGCCTCTGTTTTCCTCTAAGAGTTTGATAGTGTCTGGTCTTTAATCCATTTTGAGTTTATTTTTGTGTATGATGTTAGGGAGTGTTCTAATTTCCTTCTTTTACATATAGCTGTCCAGTTTTCCCAACACCACTTATTGTAGAGGCTGTCTTTTCTCCATTGTATGTTCTTGCCTCCTTTATCAAAAATAAGGTGACCGGGACTTCCCTGGTGGCACAGTGGTTGAGAGTCTGCCTGCTGATGCAGGGGACACGGGTTCGTGCCCCGGTCTGGGAGGATCCAACGTGCTGTGGAGCGGCTGGGCCCATAAGCCATGGCCACTGGGCCTGTGCGTCCGGAGCCTGTGCTCCGTGGCGGGAGAGGCCACAGTGGTGAGAGGCCCGTGTACCACACACACAAAAAAAACATAAGGTAACCATGTGTGCCTGGGTACATCTCTGGGATTTCACTTCTGTTCCACTGACCTATATTTCTGTTTTTGTGCCAGTACCATACTGTCTTGATTACTATAGCTTTGTATACAGTCTGAAGTCTGGGAGCCTGATTCCTCCTGCTCGGTTTTTCTTTCTCAAGATTGCTTTGGCTATATGGGGTCTTTCTTTTTCCACACACTTTTTGTTTTTTGTTCTGGTCCTGTGAAAAATGCCATTGGTAGTTTGATAGGAATTACATTGAATCTATAGATTGCTTTGGGTAGCATAGTCATTTTCACAATGTTGATTCTTCCAATCCAAGAACATGGTATATCTCTCCATCTGTTGGTGTCATCTTTAATTTCTTTCATCAGTGTCTTATAGTTTTCTAAATACAGGTGTTTTGTCTCCTTAGGTAGGTTTATTCCTAGATATTTTATTCTTTTTGTTGCAGTGGTAAATGGAGTGTTTCCTTAATTTCTCTTTCAGATTTTTCATCATTAGTGTATAGGAATGCAAGAGATTTCTGTGCATTAATTTTGTATCCTGCTACTTTACCAAATTCAGTGATTAGCTCTAGTAGTTTTCTCTAGCATCTTTAGGATTCTCTATGTATAGAATCATGTCATCAGCAAACAGTGACAGCTTTACTTCTTCTTCTCCGATTTTAATTCCTTTTTTTTCTTTTTCTTCTCTGATTACTGTGGCTGAAACTTCCAAAACTATGTTGAATCATAGTGGTAAGAGTAGACAACTTTGTCTTGTTCCTGATCTTAGAAGAAATGATTTCAGTTTTTCACCATTGAGAACGATGTTGGCTGTGGGAATGTCATATATGGTCTTTATTATGTTGAGGTAATTTCCCTCTATGCCTACTTTCTGGAGGGTTTTTATCATAAATCGGTGTTGAATTTTGTTGAAAGCTTTTTTTGCATCTATTGAAATGATCATTTGGTTTTTCTACTTCAATTTGTTAATATGGTGTATCACATTGATTGATTTGTGCATATTGAAGAATCCTTGCATGCCTGGGATAAACCCCACTTGATCACGGTGTATGATCCTTTTAATATGCTGTTGGATTCTGTTTGATAGTATTTTGTTGAGGATTTTTGCATCTATGTTCATTGGTGATATTGGCCTGTAGTTTTCTTTCTTTGTGACGTCTTTGGTTTTGGTATCAGGGTGATGGTGGCCTTGTAGGATGAGCTGGGCAGTGTTCCTTCCTTTGCTATATTTTGGAAGAGTTTGAGAAGGGTAGGTGTTACCTCTTCTCTGAATTTTTGATAGAGTTCGTCTGTGAAGCCATCTGGTCCTGGGCTTTTCTTTGTTGGAAGATTTTAAATCACAGTCTCAATTTCAGTGCTTGTGATTGGTCTGTTTATATTTTCTATTTCTTCCTGGTTCAGTCTTGGATATTTGTGTTTTTCTAAGAAATTGTCCATTTCTTGCAGGTTATCCATTTAATTGGCCTATAGTTGCTTGTAGTAATCTCTCAGGATCCTTTGTATTTCTGCAGTGTCAGTTGTTAACTTCTCCTTTTTCATTTCTAATTCTATTGATTTGAGTCTTCTATCTTTTTTTCTTTTTTTGTTTCCTCTTTTTTTTTTTTTTTTGCGATATGTGGGTCTCTCACTGTCGTGGCCTTTCCCGTTGCCGGATGCGCAAGCTCAGCGCCCATGGCCCACGGGCCCAGCCGCTCCGCGGCATGTGGGATCCTCCCGGACCGGGGCACGAACCCGTATCCCCTGCATCGGCAGGCGGACTCTCAACCACTGCGCCACCAGGGAGGCCCCCAATGTACTTTTTATTCCCCTTTTATTCTCTTAGCTTGTGGATTATTTAGAATAGTCTTTTCAGGTGTTTGGAGATTTTCTGTTAATCCTTCACTTATTGATTTACAGTTTGATTCCATTGTGGTTAAGAGAAAAATTCTGCATGATTTCAATTCTTTTAAATGTGTTGAATATTGTTTTATGGACCCAAATATCATCTGTATTGATATGTTTTCTCATTATTCTCTTTGTTTTACATCTTTATTGGGGTATAATTGCTTTACAATGGTGTGTTAGTTTCTGCTTTATAACAGAGTGAGTCAGTTATACATATATATATGTTCCCATATCTCTTCCCTCTTTGTCTCCCTCCCTCCCACCCTCCCTATCCCACCCCTCCAGACAGCCACAAAGAACCGAGCCGGTTTCCCTGTGCCATGCGGCTGCTTCCCACTGGCTATCTACCTTACGTTTGTTAGTATATATATGTCCATGTCTCTCTCTCGCCCTAACACACCTCACCCTTCCCCCTCCCCATATCCTCAAGTCTGTTCTCCAGTAGGTCTCTGTCTTTATTCCTGTTTTACCCCTAGGTTCTTCATAACATTTTTTTTTCTTAAATTCCATATATATGTGTTAGCATACGGTATTTGTCCTTCTCTTTCTGACTTACTTCACTCTGTATGACAGACTCTAGATCTATCCACCTCATTACAAATAGCTCAATTTCGTTTCTTTTTATGGCTGAGTAATATTCCATTGTATATATGTGCCACATCTTCTTTATCCATTCATCCGACGACGGGCACTTAGGTTGTTTCCATCTCCGGGCTATTGTAAATAGAGCTGCAATGAACATTTTGGTACATGACTCTTTCTGAATTCTGGTTTCCTCAGGGTATATACCTAGTAGTGGGATTGCTGGGTCATATGGTAGTTCTATTTGTAGTTTTTTAAGGAACCTCCATACTGTTCTCCATAGTGGCTGAACCAATTCACATTCCCACCAGCAGTGCAAGAGTGTTCCCTTTTCTCCACACCCTCTCCAGCATTTATTGTTTCTAGATTTTTTGATGATGGCCATTCTGACTGGTGTGAGATGATATCTCATTGTAGTTTTGATTTGCATTTCTCTAATGATTAATGATGTTGAGCATTCTTTCATGTGTTTGTTGGCAGTCTGTATATCTTCTTTGGAGAAATGTCTATTTAGGTCTTCTGCCCATTTTTGGATTGGGTTGTTTATTTTTTTGTTATTGAGCTGCATGAGCTGCCTGTAAATTTTAGAGATTAATCCTTTGTCAGTTGATTCATTTGCAAATATTTTCTCCCATTCTGAGGGCTGTCTTTTGGTCTTGTTTATGGTTTCCTTTGCTGTGCAAAAGCTTTGAAGTTTCATTAGGTCCCATTTGTTTATTTTTGTTTTTATCTCCATTACTCTAGGAGATGGGTCAAGAAGGATCTTGCTGTGATTTATGTCATAGAGTGTTCTGCCTATGTTTTCCTCTAAGAGTTTGATAGTTTCTGGCCTTACATTTAGGTCTTTAATCCATTTTGAGCTTATTTTTGTGTATGGTGTTAGGGAGTGATCTAATCTCATACTTTTACATGTACCTGTCCAATTTTCCCAGCACCACTTATTGAAGAGGCTGTCCTTTCTCCACTGTATATTCCTGCCACCTTTATCAAAGATAAGGTGACCATATGTGCATGGGTTTATCTCTGGGCTTTCTATTCTGTTCCATTGAACTATCTTTCTGTTTTTGTGCCAGTACCATACTATCTTCATTACTGTAGCTTTGTAGTATAGTCTGAAGTCAGGCAGCCTGATTCCTCCAGCTCAATTTTTCGTTCTCAAGATTGCTTTGGCTATTCGGGGTCTTTTGTGTTTCCATACAAATTGTGAAATTTTTTGTTCTAGTTCTGTGAGAAATGCCAGTGGTAGTTTGATAGGGATTGCACTGAATCTATAGATTGCTTTGGGTAGTAAAGTCATTTTCACAGTGTTGATTCTTCCAGTCCAAAAACATGGTATATCTCTCCATCTATTTATATCATCTTTAAGTTCTTTCATCAGTGTCTTATAGTTTTCTGCATACAGGTCTTTTGTCTTCCTAGGTAGGTTTATTCCTAGATATTTTATTCTTTTTGTTGCAATGGTAAATGGGAGTGTTTTCTTGATTTCACTGTCAGATTTTTCATCATTAGTATATAGGAATGCCAGATATTTCTGTGCATTAATTTTGTATCCTGCTACTTTACCAAATTCATTGATTAGCTCTAGTAGTTTTCTGGTAGCATCTTTAGGATTCTCTATGTATAGTATCATGTCATCTGCAAACAGTGAAGCTTTACTTCTTGGATTCCTTTTATTTCCTTTTCTTCTCTGATTGCTGTGGCTAAAACTTCCAAAACTATGTTGAATAAGAGTGGTGAGAGTGGGCAACCTTGTCTTGTTCCTGATCTTAGTAGAAATGCTTTCAGTTTTTCACCATTGAGGATGATGTTGGCTGTGGGCTTGTCATATATGGCCTTTATTATGTTGAGGTAGGTTCTCTCTATGCCTACTTTCTGCGGGGTTTTTATCATAAATGGGTGTTGAATTTTGTCAAAAGCTTTCTCTGCATCTATTGAGATGATCATATGGTTTTTCTCCTTCAATTTGTTAATATGTTTATCACATTGATAGATTTGCATATATTGATAAATCCTTGCATTCCTGGAATAAACCCTACTTGATCATGGTGTATGATCCTTTTAATGTGCTGTTGGATTCTGTTTGCTCGTATTGTGTTGAGGATTTTTGCATCTACGTTCATCAGTGATATTGGCCTGTAGTTTTCTTTCTTTGTGAACATCCTTGTCTGGTTTTGGTATCAAGGTGATGGTGGCCTCGTAGAATGAGTTTGGGAGTGTTCCTCCCTCTGCTATATTTTGGAAGAGTTTGAGAAGAATAGGTGTTAGCTCTTCTCTAAATGTTTGATAGAATTCGCCTGTGAAGCCATCTGGTCCTGGGCTTTTGTTTGTTGGAAGATTTTTAATCACAGTTTCAATTTCAGTGCTTGTGATTGGTCTGTTCATATTTTCTATTTCTTCCTGATTCAGTCTTGGCAGTTTGTGCATTTCTAAGAATTTGTCCATTTCTTCCAGATTGTCCATTTTATTGGCATAGAGTTGCTTGTAGTAATCCCTCATGATTTTTTGTATTTCTGCAGTGTCAGTTGTTACTTCTCCTTTTTCATTTCTGATTCTATTGATTTGAGTCTTCTCCCTTATTTTCTTGATGAGTCTGGCTAATGGTTTATCAATTTTGTTTATCTTCTCAAAGAACCAGCTTTTAGTTTTATTGATCTTTGCTATTGTTTCCTTCATTTCTTTTTCATTTATTTCTGATCTGATTTTTATGATTTCTTTCCTCTTCTGCTAACTTTGGGTTTTTTTATCCTTCTTTCTCTAATTGCTTTAGGTGCAAGTTTAGGTTGTTTATTCGAGATGTTTCCTGTTTCTTGAGGTAGGATTGTATTGCTATAAATTTGCCTCTTAGAACTGCTTTTGCTTCATCCCATAGGTTTTGGGTCGTTGTGTCTCCATTGTCATTTGTCTCTAGGTATTTTTTTATTTCCTCTTTGATTTCTTAAGTGATCACTTCGTTATTAAGTAGCGTATTGTTTAGCCCCCTGTGTTTGTATTTTTTACAGATCTTTTCCTGTAATTGATAGCTAGTCTCATGGCGTTGTGGTCGGAAAAGATACTTGATACAATTTCAATTTTCTTAAATTTACCAAGGCTTGATTTGTGACCCAAGATATGATCTATCCTGGAGAATGTTCCATGAGCACTTGAGAAAAATGTGTATTCTGTTGTTTTTGGATGGAGTGTCCTATAAATATCAATTAAGTCCATCCTGTTTAATGTATCATTTAAAGCTTGTGTTTCCTTATTTATTTTCATTTTGGATGATCTGTCCATTGGTGAAAGTGGGGTGTTGAAGTCCCCTACTATGAATGTGTTACTGTCGATTTCCCCTTTTATGGCTGCTAGTTTTTGCCTTATGTATTGAGGTGCTCCTATGTTGGGTGCATAAATATTTACAATTGTTATATCTTCTTCTTGGATCGATCCCTTAATCATTATGTAGTGTCCTTCTTTGTCTCTTCTGATAGTCCTTATTTTAAAGTCTATTTTGTCTGATATGAGAATTGCTACTCCAGCTTTCTTTTGGTTTCCATTTGCATGGAATATCTTTTTCCATCCCCTTACTTTCAGTCTGTATGTGTCTCTAGGTCTGAAGTGGGTCTCTTGTAGACAGCATATATATGGGTCTTGTTTTTGTATCCATTCAGCCAATCTGTGTCTTTTGGTGGGAGCATTTAGTCCATTTACATTTAAGGTAATTATCGATATGTATGTTCCTATTCCCATTTTCTAAATTGTTTTGGGTTCGTTATTATAGGACTTTTCCTTCTCTTGTGTTTTTGTCTAGAGAAGTTCCTTTAGCATTTGTTGTAAAGCTGGTTTGGTGGTGCTGAACTCTCTCAGCTTTTGCTTGTCTGTAAAGGTTTTAATTTCTCCATCAAATCTGAATGAGATCCTTGCTGGGTAGAGTAATCTTGGTTGCAGGTTTTTCTCCTTCATCACTTTCAGTATGTCCTGCCACTCCCTTCTGGCTTGTAGAGTTTCTGCTGAGAGATCAGCTGTTAACCTTATGGGGATTCCCTTGTGTGTTATTTGTTGTTTTTCCCTTGCTGCTTTTAATATGCTTTCTTTGTATTTAATTTTTGACAGTTTGATTAATATGTGTCTTCTTGTATTTCTCCTTGAATTTATCCTGTACGGGACTCTCTGTGTTTCCTGGACTTGATTACCTATTTCCTTTCCCATATTAGGGAAGTTTTCCACTATAATCTCTTCAAATATTTTCTCAGTCCCTTTCTTTTTCTCTTCTTCTTCTGGAACCCCTATAATTCGAATGTTGGTGCGTTTAATGTTGTCCCAGAGGTCTCTGAGACTGTCCTCAGTTCTTTTCAGTCTTTTTTCTTTATTCTGCTCTGCAGTAGTTATTTCCAGTATTTTATCTTCCAGGTCACTTATCCGTTCTTCTGCCTCAGTTATTCTGCTATTGATCCCATCTAGAGTATTTTTAATTTCATTTATTGTGTTGTTCATCGTTGCTTGTTTTATCTTTATTTCTTCTAGGTCCTTGTTAAATGTTTCTTACATTTTGTCCATTCTATTTCCAAGATTTTGGATCATCTTTACTATCATTATTCTGAATTCTTTTTCAGGTAGACTGCCTATTTCCTCTTCACTTGTTAGGTCTGGTGGGTTTTTCTCTTGCTCCTTCATCTGCTGTGTGTTTTTCTGTCTTCTCATTTTGCTTATCTTACTGTGTTTGGGGTCTCCTTTTCACAGGCTGCAGGTTCATAGTCCCCGTTGTTTTTGATGTCTGTCTCCAGTGGTTAAGGTTGGTTCAGTGGGTTGTGTAGGCTTCCTGGTGGAGGGGACTAGTGCCTGTGTTGTGGTGGATGAGGCTGAAGCTTGTCTCTCTAGTGGGAAGGTCCACATCTGGTGGTGTGTTTTGGGGTGTCTGTGGACTTATTATGATTTTAGGCAGCCTCTCTGCTAGTGGGTGGGGTTGTGTTCCTGTTTTGCTATATGGTTGGCATAGGTTGTCCAGCACTGTAGCTTGCTGGTCGTTGAGTGAAGCTGGGTGCTGGTGTTGAGATGGAGATCTCTGGGAGATTTTCGCCGTTTGATATTATGTGGGGCTGGGAGGTCTCTTCTTGACGAGTGTTCTGAAGTTGGCTCTCCCACCTCAGAGGCAGAGTCCTGACTCCTGGCTGGAGCAGCAAGAGCCTTTCATCCACTCGGCTCAGAATAAAAGGGAGAGAAAGTAGAGAGAATTAGTAGAAGTAGGAGGAAATAGGAAAGAAAGAAAGAAAGCAAGAAAGAAAGGAGGGAAGGAAGGAAGGAGGGAAGGAAGAAAGAAAGAAAGAAGAAAAGAAAGGAAGAAGGCAAGAAGGAAAGAAAGGAGGGAGGGAGGGAGGAGGGAAGGAAGGAAGGAATGAGGGAAGGAAGGAAAAAATACAGAAAGAAAGAAGATACAGTAAAATAAAATAAAGTATAATAAAGTTATTGAATTAAAAAAATAATTATTTAGAGGAAAAAAAAAAGGGAAGGATAGAACCTTAGGACAAATGGTGGAAGCAAAGTTATAGAGACAAAATCTTACATAGAAGCATACACATATACCCTCACAAAAAGAGGTAAAGTGGAAAAAATCATAAAACTTGCTCTCCAAGTCCACCTCCTCAATTTGGGACGATTCGTTGTCTCAAAAAGGGAAGGAAGGAAGGAAAGATAGAAAGAAGGTAAAGTATAACAGAGTTCTTTAAATTAAAATTAATTATTAAGAAAAAAATTAAAAAAAAAAATGGTCGGATAGAACGCTGGGACAAATGGTGGAAGCAAACCTATACAGACAAGATCTCACACAGAAGCATACACATACACATTCACAAAAAGAGGAAAAGGGGAAAAAATCATAGATCTTGCTCTAGAAGTCCGCCTCCTCAATTTGGGATGATTCGCTGTCTATTCATGTATTCCACAGAGGCAGGGTACATCAAATTGATTGTGTAGCTTTAATCCGCTGTTTCTGAGGCTGCTGGGAGAGATTTCCCTTTTTCTTCTTTGTTCTCACAGCTCACAGGGGCTCAGCTTTCTTTTTGACAGTTTGATTAATATGTGTCTTGGCGTATTTCTCCTTGGATTTATCCTGTATGGGACTCTCTGTGCTTCCTGGACTTGATTAACTATTTCCTTTCCCATATTAGGGAAGTTTTCAACTATAATCTCTTCAAATATTTTCTCAGTCCCTTTCTTTTTCTCTTCTTCTTCTGGAACCCCTATAATTCGAATGTTGGTGCGTTTAATGTTGTCCCAGAGGTCTCTGAGACTGTCCTCAGTTCTTTTCAGTCTTTTTTCTTTATTCTGCTCTGCAGTAGTTATTTCCAGTATTTTATCTTCCAGGTCACTTATCCGTTCTTCTGCCTCAGTTATTCTGCTATTGATCCCATCTAGAGTATTTTTAATTTCATTTATTGTGTTGTTCATCGTTGCTTGTTTTATCTTTATTTCTTCTAGGTCCTTGTTAAATGTTTCTTACATTTTGTCCATTCTATTTCCAAGATTTTGGATCATCTTTACTATCATTATTCTGAATTCTTTTTCAGGTAGACTGCCTATTTCCTCTTCACTTGTTAGGTCTGGTGGGTTTTTCTCTTGCTCCTTCATCTGCTGTGTGTTTTTCTGTCTTCTCATTTTGCTTATCTTACTGTGTTTGGGGTCTCCTTTTCACAGGCTGCAGGTTCATAGTCCCCGTTGTTTTTGATGTCTGTCTCCAGTGGTTAAGGTTGGTTCAGTGGGTTGTGTAGGCTTCCTGGTGGAGGGGACTAGTGCCTGTGTTGTGGTGGATGAGGCTGAAGCTTGTCTCTCTAGTGGGAAGGTCCACATCTGGTGGTGTGTTTTGGGGTGTCTGTGGACTTATTATGATTTTAGGTAGCCTCTCTGCTAATGGGTGGGATTGTGTTCTTGTCTTGCTAGTTGTTTGGCAAGGTGTCCTGCACTGTAGCTTGCTGGTTGTTGAGTGGAGCTGGGTCTTAGCGTTGAGATGGAGAAATCTGGGAGAGCTTTCACCATTTGATATTACTTGGAGCTGGGAAGTCCCTCGTGTACCAATGTCCTGTACTCATCTCTCCCACCTCAGAGCCACAGGCCTGACACCCAGCCCGGGCACCAAGACTGTCAGCCACATAGTTCAAAAGAAAAGGGAGAAAGAAAGAAAGAAAGAAAGAAAGAAAGAAAGAAAGCAAGCGAGAGAGAGAGAGAGAGAGAGAGAGAGAGAGAGGGAGGGTGGGAGGGAGGAAGGAAGAGAAAGAAAGAAAGAAAGAAGGAAGGAAGGAAAGAAAGAAAGAAAGGATAAAATAAAATAAATTTATTAAAATAAAAAATAATTATTAAAAATAAAAATTTAAAAAGTAATTTAAAAAGAGAAAGAAGAGAGGTAGGAAACCAAAGAACAAATCCACCAATGATAACAAGCACTAAAAACTGTGCAGAAAAAAAAAAAAACCCAAAATGAACAGACAAATCCCTAGGACAAATGGTAAAAGCCAAGCTATACAGACAGAATCACAGAAAGAACCATACATATACACACTCACAGAAAGAGAAAACGGAAAAAAATACATATATCATTGCTCCCAAAATCCACTGCCTCAATTTGGGTTGTTTCTCTGTCTATTCAGTTATTCCACAGATTCATGGTACATCAAGTTGACTGTGGAGGTTTAATCCGCTGCTACTGAGGCTGCTGGGAGAGATTTCCCTTTCTCTTCTTTGTTCTCACAGCTCCCAGGGTCTCAGCTTTGGATCTGGCCCCGCCTCTGCGTGTAGGTCGCCAGAGGGCGTCTGTTCTTCGCTCAGACAGGACGGGGTTAAAGGAGCCGCTGACTCGGGGGCTCTGGCGCACTCAGGCCGGGGGGAGGGAGGGGCACGGAGTGCGGGGCGGGCCTGCGGCGGCAGAGGCCGGCATGACGCTGCACCAGCCTGAGGCGCGCCGTGCGTTCTCCCGGGCAAGTTGTCCCTGGATCCCGGGACCCTGGCAGTGGCGGGCTGCACAGGCTCCCGGAAATGGAGGTGTGGAGAGTGACCTGTGCTCGCACACAGGCTTCTTGGTGGCGGCAGCAGCAGCCTTAGCATCCCATGCCTGTCTCGGGTCCGCTCTGATAGCCACGGCTCACGCCCGTGTCTGGAGCTCATTTAAGCGGCGCTCTGAATCCCCTCTCCTCGCGCACCAGGAAACAAAGAGGGAAGAAAAAGTCTCTTTCCTCTTCGGCAGCTCCAGACCTTTTCCCGGGCTCCCTCCCGGCTAGCTGTGGCGCACTAGCCCCTTCAGGCTGTGTTCTCGCAGCCAACCCTAGTCCTCTCCCTGGGATCCGACCACGAGCCTCAGCTCCCAACCCCGCCCTTCCCGGCGGGTGAGCAGACAAGCCTTTCAGCTGGTGAGTGCTGTTCGGACCAGATCCTCTGTGCGGGAATGTCTCCGCTTTGCCCTCCGCACCCCTATTGCTGCGCTCTCCTCCGTGGCCCCGAAGTTACCCTCCTCCGCCACCCGCAGTCTCCGCCCGCGAAGGGGCTTCCTAGTGTGTGGAAACCTTTCCTACTTCACAGCTCCCTCCCAGAGGTGCAGGTCTCGTCCCTATTCTTTGTCTGTTTTTTCTTTTTTCTTTTGCCCTACCCCGGTACGTGGGGAGTTTCTTGCCTTTTGGGAGGTCTGAGGTCTTCTGCCAGCATTCAGTAGGTGTTCTGTAGGGGTTGTTCCACATGTAGATGTGTCTGATGTATTTGTGGGGAGCAAGGTGATCTTCACGTCTTACTCTTATGCCATCTTGAAGGTCGGATCTCATATTTTTAAAGGCTCTTATAATCTGATATGAAAAAGACAACCCATGCAATAGAAAACAGCAAAGATGATGAACAGGTGAATCATTGCAGAAAATCTCTCCCTGCTAACTTGGAATCACAGCAGAATATCTCAGAATGCCGCAAACTTAACTTTCATATGCACTGGGAAACCAAAAAATTTGTGTGACTCACTTTCTTGCCATATTTGCCTTATTGTGGTGATCTGGAACTGAACCTGAAATATCTCAGTCATGTTTGTACTTTGTTTTCGTAGCCCAGCTGACTCATAGATTTTCTAAGACCCTAAAAATTTATGGTATTTGTTATGTTGTTTCTGTTCAGGACCCAAGGGGCCTGGTTGAGTTCGGTACCACCAGTTTCTCTCATCCTGCAATTGCAACTCTAATGAGATATTGTATGGAACAAATTAAATGGATTCGGTTCCAGCTCCTGTGGGTCAGATTAATCAGAGTTGGTGATGGAATGGCTTACTCATGAAAAATTTCACCGGATGTCAAGATGATTTAGAAGTGAGGTGTGGTTATTGTTGGGAGACAATAAAGTTGTCTCATGTTTCTGAGGATGTTGTGAGCAGAGGCACTGACTATTGTTCTCTACTATCTTTACATGGGTGTTTATAAAGGAACAGCCTTGAAAGACAGAGATAGTGTTTCCCTCTGGCACAGAAAGCAGGCTTGCTTACTGTTCATAATAAAAGATCTGAGTTCCCTAAGCTCAGGTTTGTTTCCTGTATTGCAACCCACGATGTGTGTGCAGTTGTTATTCAGCCAGCCTTCGTGTTACCATCTGGAAATTGAGACTCTAGGAACTGCTATAAAATATGCTGATGCTCACACTGCTTGCAGTGCCTTGACTAATCAAGTGTTTTTCACTGACCTAGGAGGCTTGTGTCTTCCGCCAGCATTCATGAAACTGTAGCAAGGTTAACTTGTTAGCTTTTAAGCAGGGTAAACTCTCAGACCCTTAACAATACTTGAAAACTGGAGGAAAATTCTCCTTCTTATTGAAAGGAAAAACACAGGAAACAATTGAAATCTATTTCAAATAATCTGTTGGTCAATTGGGGGCCACAGTCCCCTTACTATCTGGGAAAATTTAAGGGCTTTTAATTCTCCCTTCTGTTTTCTGCACATTTCTAGATCAGTTGCAACGGATGCCTTCTGGCCTCCTGCATAAACTTGATTCATTCTCTGAACGTGCTACTTATCTTGATTGTGGGGTTGCTTTTGTGGGAATATACACATGTCAAGACTCATAAAACTACATTTTATATATGTGCAGCTTTTGTGTGTCAAGTATACCTCAATAAAACTGTAAAAGAAAAAGCAGAAAAATTTCTTTTTGCTGTTTGTGACTATCCTGTTAGATTACACATCTCAAAACCCACTCAACCCTAGATTTTCAATAAAGTAAAATATATGTATTCAGTAAAGATAATTTTGTATAAATATATATACATACATATATTTTTGATCTAAAGAATGGGACAAATATGACAGAGAAGAGCATAACAAAAATTCAGAAGGTAAATCAGTTTATGTAGGAGACTAGAAGATCACAAATTTTTTTTTGTCATTTTTATAATACTGTATATGTTACTTCTACATATGGCTATAAACTGCTAAATACATTGTTATTTTTCTTTAAAATTTTATTTTTTAAAAGACAATAAAGATAAATTTAAAAGTCTTACATTTACTCACATTTTTACCATTTCTTCAGCATTCAGACCTCCATCTATTTATCATTTTCCTGATGCTTGAAGGACTTTACATATACAAATTTTAATTTTAATATATAGTAAAATTAAATTATAAAATAATATATTATATTATTTATTGTATAAATTATATGTAATTTTATAGTGCAAATCTATTAAGCTTTTGTACATCTGGAAATGTTTTTATTATATTTTTTTGGAAATTATTTTTACCAAGTATAGAGTTTTGGCTGACATTTTTTTTTCTTTCAGTACGTTAAGGCATTGCTCTCCTGTTTTCTGCCTTACCCTGTTCTGACATGAAGTATTTGGTTATTTGTTCCTCTGGAAATGATGTGTCTTTTTTTTCCCTCTGACTGCTTTTAAGATTTATTTTTATATCTATTTTTAAGCAAATTTGATTTTGATATGCCTTGGTATAATTTTGTTCACATTTGGTGCTTGAGATTTGTTGGGCTTCTTCAGATCTGTGGATTATGCTTAATTTCAAAACTATTTGGCCATTATTTTTGTCCTATTCCCCCCCTGCCCCTTCTTTTTTTTTTTTTTTAATAAATTTATTAATTTATTTATTTTTGGCTGTGTTGGGTCTTCATTGCTATGTGCGGGTTTTCTCTAGTTGCGGCAAGTGGGGGCTACTCTTCGTGGCTGTGCGTGAGCTTTGCATTGGGGTGGCTTCTCTTGTTGCGGAGCATGGGCTCTAGGCACACAGGCTTCAGTAGTTGTGGCACGTGGGCTCAGTAGTTGTGGCTTGCGGGCTCTAGAGAGCAGGCTCAGTAGTTGTGGCATGTGGCCTTAGTTGCTCCATGACATGTGGGAGCTTCCTGGATCAGGGCTCGAACCCGTGTCCCTTGCATTGGCAGGCGGATTCTTAACCACTGTGTCACCAGGGAAGCCCCCTCCCCCTTCTTTTGGGGACTTGAATTACATGTACATTAGGTCACTTGAAGTTGTCCAACAGATCACTGCTCTTTTTTGTGTTTTTTCAGTCTTTTCCTCTCTCCCTTTCATCTTGGATAGTTTCTGTTGCTATGTCTTAAAGTTTACTAATCATTTCTTCTTCAGTGTCTAGTCTGCCATTAACCCCATGCAGTGCACCTTGGGTTCCTAAGCGGGCGAGGGGAGCAGAGAGGGGCTCCAGCGGCTGGTGTCAGCAAACATGAATACCCATGGGGTGAAAGCTGGTGAGATCTGCAGGAGGTCCCTGGGAACTGTGCTGGCCTTTGGTTGCTTCTTCAGTGGTGAAAACTTCTGGGTTTATACGTCCAAGAAGTTCACTGTTAACCATGATTGCTTCTGCTGTTGACTGTTACAGGTAGTCCCTGCTTTTCTTCCTTGTTTCTGACATCCCTGTATGTCTCACCTTTGCTGCTCTGGATGGGGTAATATCCAAGTGGGACCTTCCTGTCCTGAAAGGCTGGGGAAGCTGGTTACTCACCTGGCTTGCTCTCCCTTTTCCAGGGAGAAGAACTCTTTCTAGCTGGGGAGATCCCTCTTGGCTCTGAGCAGTTTGGAAGATGGGATGATGCAGCCAGAAATGAAGCTGTCTTCTTTCTCTTTTTGTGTGGTTCTTCTCATGTTTTCTTGTTCCACTGTGTTGCTGAAGTTTTTTGTTGATATTTGTGTGAAGAGGAGGCTGGGGTCTCCTATGCTGCCGTAGTGGTCTGAAGCCTCCTCAAAAACTGCTGTTTTTGAGAGGAAATTCATTGGAGCATATGATTAATCAATTTAAATTAGATTTTAACATTAAAAAAAATACTTCCTCTGAGAAAACTACTAAACCGTTATCTGGTATTTAATATTGACCATAGTTCAAAGTTAGTATTAATGGCCAGTGTGTAGCATTGTAAAGTCTCAGATTCTATGCTTTTTTTTAAAGCCACAAAGTCACATAAATTAGAATCATTAATTTCTAAATTTGAAACACATTCTTTTATACTGTATTCAATCTGAATACATCTTTAATAGCACTGAGATCACTCATTTAGAATTTATTAAATTTTCCCCCGTTTTATAATCTCTAATTTAAAAGCTCTTCCATGGTCAATAAAGAGTATTTAGGAAGAACATGATAGTGCCTTACTCAGAATAAGACAAGGACACAAAATCCTAATGAATCTTAATGTATGTGGAGCACTTTACACCAGCTCCCACACTTGGTTCTCATGAACAAGTAAAATAAATATGATCACTTCTAGTTTACAGATAAGAAATTGGGTTAAATGAGTCATACAGTATCATATAGGTAGAAAGGACCATTTTTATACACTGAATCAATAAATATGTACTTCTTTTATCTGGGGAGGGTATTATAAAATTTTTTTTTCTCAAAAGCCAGTCTTTGCTTATGATGATGTACACTACCTTATTTTTTCAGAAATACTGATGAAAAACAAATGTGTATAAGAATTATTTTAAACTAGCTGTGATTTTTTTCATTAATATGTAACTACTTAAAATTTTTTCCAAAAATTTGAAAAGATTGGTAATTTATCAGGGTTCAATTATAAAACATACTTAAGAGAAAGCATGATAAATGAAATAATAGAAGAGGGAGTTTTAAAATGTACAATAGCAGTTTAGAGTAGATGTCATAAAAGAGCTCATTAGACCAAATGTAGATTCTGACAACTTCCTTATTGAATAATTTCTTTAAACTTAAAGACTTTGGAGAAATGTTCTGAGAAGTCCCTCAAAGATCATCTAATTTTTCCATACTTGACTTTTGAGAGTTGCTGCAAATAGTCATGTTGTCTTTGAGCCATTTTCACACATCTTATTTGCTCTCTTTCCC